>NC_091309.1:299631-312131 GCF_038502225.1 Cherax quadricarinatus | reverse complement strand
AGAAGGTTACAACCAGAGTGAAGTTGCTGCTGGCTGCCCGTCTTGTGGCATAAAAGTTTGTTTCACACTGTCCTCGAAGTGGATCCAAGTGTGGTACTTTGACAATATTGGCCTTGTACATAACAGTAAGGCCACCCACATCCCTCCTGTGTTGAAGGCTCTGCTGAAATGACAGATCTATCCAGGATGGGTCCAGGCGAGAGATGAGACGTCTTGCTCTGTTCTCTACTCTGTCAAGCAGTCGCAGATGAGAGGGGGGGGGCAGGCAAACCAAGAAAGTGGAGCATACTCAAGGTGTGAGCGTACTTGTGCCTCGTACAGGATCTTGCAACCCCTACTGTCAAGCAGATGCGAGATACGGCGAAGTGCTGTAAGCTTCCTGGCTGCCTTGTTTGCAAGATTTACAACATGGTTCTTCATGGTTAGTTTGGAGTCAAATTTCACCCCAAGGATATCAACTTCTTCTCCAGGTGCGAACACCCTCCCATTCATCCTTACTACTGCACCAGCATTACCAATGTTGATGTGTTATCTTGATGTTGGTGTGTTATCTTGATGATGTGTTATCTTGATGATGTGTTATCTTGATGTTGATGTGTTATCTTGATGATGTGTTATCTTGATGATGTGTTATCTTGATGTTGATGTGTTATCTTGATGATGTGTTATCTTGATTATGTGTTATCTTGATGTTGATGTGTTATCTTGATGATGTGTTATCTTGATGTTGGTGTGTTATCTTGATGTTGATGTGTTATCTTGATGATGTGTTATCTTGATGATGTGTTATCTTGATGTTGATGTGTTATCTTGATGATATGTTATGTTGATGTTGATGTGTTATCTTGATGTTGATGTGTTATCTTGATGATGTGCTATCTTGATGATGTGTTATCTTGATGATGTGTTATCTTGATGTTGATGTGTTATCTTGATGTTGATGTGTTATCTTGATGTTGGTGTGTTATCTTGATGTTGATGTGTTATCTTGATGATGTGTTATCTTGACGATGTGTTATCTTGATGTTGATGTGTTATCTTGATGATGTGTTATCTTGATGTTGATGTGTTATCTTGATGTTGATGTGTTATCTTGATGTTGATGTGTTATCTTGAAGTTGGTGTGTTATCTTGATGATGTTTTATCTTGATGTTGATGTGTTATCTTGATGTTGGTATGTTATCTTGATGTTGGTGGGTTATCTTGATGTTGGTGTTTTATCTTGATGTTGATGTGTTATCTTGATGTTGATGTGTTATCTTGATGATGTGTTATCTTGATGCTGATGTGTTATCTTGATGATGTGTTATCTTGATGTTGATGTGTTATCTTGATGTTGATGTGTTATCTTGATGTTGGTGTGTTATCTTGATGTTGGTGTGTTATCTTGATGTTGATGTGTTATCTTGATGATGTGTTATCTTGATGTTGGTTTGTTATCTTGATGTTGATGTGTTATCTTGATGATGTGTTATCTTGATGATTTGTTATCTTGATGTTGATGTGTCATCTTGATGATGTGTTATCTTGATGTTGATGTGTTATCTTGATGTGTTATCTTGATGTTGATGTGTTATCTTGATGTTGGTGTGTTATCTTGATGTTGATGTGTTATCTTTATGATGTGTTATCTTGATGATGTGTTATCTTGATGTTGATGTGTTATCTTGATGATGTGTTATCTTGATGTTGATGTGTTATCTTGATGTTGATGTGTTATCTTGATGTTGGTGTGTTATCTTGAAGTTGGTGTGTTATCTTGATGATGTTTTATCTTGATGTTGATGTGTTATCTTGATGTTGGTGGGTTATCTTGATGTTGGTGTGTTATCTTGATGTTGATGTGTTATCTTGATGTTGATGTGTTATCTTGATAATGTGTTATCTTGATGTTGATGTGTTATCTTGATAATGTGTTATCTTGATGTTGATGTGTTATCTTGACGTTGGTGTGTTATCTTGATGTTGGTGGGTTATCTTGATGATGTGTTATCTTGATGTTGGTGGGTTATCTTGATGTTGATGTGTTATCTTGATAATGTGTTATCTTGATGTTGATGTGTTATCTTGATGATGTGTTATCTTGATGTTGATGTGTTATCTTGTTGATGTGTTATCTTGATGTTGATGTGTTATCTTGATGATGTGTTATCTTGATGATGTGTTATCTTGATGATGTGTTATCTTGATGTTGATGTGTTATCTTGATGTGTTATCTTGATGTTGATGTGTTATCTTGATGTTGGTGTGTTATCTTGATGTTGATGTGTTATCTTGATGATGTGTTATCTTGATGATGTGCTATCTTGATGTTGATGTGTTATCTTGATGATGTGTTATCTTGATGTTGATGTGTTATCTTGATGTTGATGTGTTATCTTGATGTTGGTGTGTTATCTTGATGTTGATGTGTTATCTTGATGTTGATGTGTTATCTTGATGTTGGTGTGTTATCTTGAAGTTGGTGTGTTATCTTGATGATGTTTTATCTTGATGTTGATGTGTTATCTTGATGTTGGTATGTTATCTTGATGTTGTTGGGTTATCTTGATGTTGGTGTGTTATCTTGATGTTGATGTGTTATCTTGATGTTGATGTGTTATCTTGATGTTGATGTGTTATCTTGATGATGTGTTATCTTGATGTTGATGTGTTATCTTGATGTTGATGTGTTATCTTGATGTTGGTGTGTTATCTTGAAGTTGGTGTGTTATCTTGATGATGTTTTATCTTGATGTTGATGTGTTATCTTGATGTTGGTATGTTATCTTGATGTTGGTGGGTTATCTTGATGTTGGTGTGTTATCTTGATGTTGGTGGGTTATCTTGATGTTGGTGGGTTATCTTGATGTTGGTGGGTTATCTTGATGTTGATGTGTTATCTTGATGTTGATGTGTTATCTTGATGTTGATGTGTTATCTTGATGTTGATGTGTTATCTTGATGTTGATGTGTTATCTTGATGTTGATGTGTTATCTTGATGTTGATGTGTTATCTTGATGTTGATGTGTTATCTTGATGTTGGTGGGTTATCTTGATGTTGATGTGTTATCTTGATGTTGATGTGTTATCTTGATGTTGGTGGGTTATCTTGATGTTGATGTGTTATCTTGATGTTGATGTGTTATCTTGATGATGTGTTATCTTGATGTTGGTTGGTTATCTTGATGTTGGTGGGTTATCTTGATGATGTGTTATCTTGATGTTGATGTGTTATCTTGATGCTGGTGGGTTATCTTGATGTTGGTGTGTTATCTTGATGTTGATGTGTTATCATGATGTTGATGTGTTATCTTGTGTGTGGGCATGACAACTAACATGTGTGGGCATGACAACATGTGTGGGCATGACAACATGTGTGGGCATGACAACATGTGTGGGCATGACAACATGTGTGGGCATGACAACATTATGTGGGCATGACAACATGTGTGGGCATGACAACATGTGTGGGCATGACAACATTATGTGGGCATGACAACATGTGTGGGCATGACAACATTATGTGGGCATGACAACATGTGTGGGCATGACAACATTATGTGGGCATGACAACATGTGTGGGCATGACAACATTATGTGGGCATGACAACATGTGTGGGCATGACAATATTATGTGGGCATGACAACATGTGTGGGCATGACAACATGTGTGGGCATGACAACATGTGTGGGCATGACAACATGTGTGGGCATGACAACATGTGTGGGCATGACAACATGTGTGGGCATGACAACATGTGTGGGGATGATACTGGCAGAATGAACAAGACGCCATCGTGTTGTGTGAGAGTCAGTTTGGTGGTAGCAGGAACCCGGGGTGTATCATCCTTCAATACAGAACAAACTCACAATAGTGATCGTGTCCGGGGAATTTCCAGCCCCTGGGAGCAGCTCAACACCATTCTGTAGAGGCTGTCTTAACTGACTTGTCCCTGTGACCTGGTAGCTGAGTCCTGTTGGAAGATTTACATACCAATCCCTTGTCTGAGGCAGTAATTGGCGTTGTGGTACTTGTGTGTACTTAACCTGGTTCATGGTATCCTCAGCCGTATGCACAACGACTTGATAAATGAACGGAAGGTTCTCCAACACTATGATTTTCTGAAGAAATTTGACCGTCTACACCAGGACATCAACTGAGACACGTCTCTGGATGAACACCAGACGACACGTCTACACCAGGACATCAACTGAGACACGTCTCTGGATGAACACCAGACGACACGTCTACACCAGGACATCAACTGAGACACGTCTCTGGAAGAACACCAGACGACACGTCTACACCAGGACATCAACTGAGACACGTCTCTGGATGAACACCAGACGACACGTCTACACCAGGACATCAACTGAGACACGTCTCTGGAAGAACACCAGACGACACGTCTACACCAGGACATCAACTGAGACACGTCTCTGGATGAACACCAGACGACACGTCTACACCAGGACATCAACTGAGACACGTCTCTGGATGAACACCAGACGACACGTCTAAACCAGGACATCAACTGAGACACGTCTCTGGATGAACACCAGACGACACGTCTACACCAGGACATCAACTGAGACACGTCTCTGGATGAACACCAGACGACACGTCTACACCAGGACATCAACTGAGACACATCTCTGGAAGAACACCAGACGACACGTCTACACCAGGACATCAACTGAGACACATCTCTGGAAGAACACCAGACGACACGTCTACACCAGGACATCAACTGAGACACATCTCTGGAAGAACACCAGACGACACACTGACATACACACGTCACTGTATATACTCTGACATACACACGTCAATGTGCTACACACACACACACAGTGCTACACACACATACAAGGGAGGTATGGCCTCACTATACACGGCTCTAAGCTGCCTTATACAGTATTACACAAACATACAAGGGAGGTATGGCCTCACTATACACGGCTCTAAGCTGCCTTATACAGTGCTACACAAACATACAAGGGAGGTATGGCCTCACTATACACGGCTCTAAGCTGCCTTATACAGTGTTACACAAACATGCAAGGGAGGTATGGCCTCACTGTACACGGCTCTAAGCTGCCTTATACAGTGTTACACAAACATACAAGGACATACAAGGGAGGTATGGCCTCACTATACACGGCTCTAAGCTGCCTTATACAGTGTTACACAAACATGCAAGGGAGGTATGGCCTCACTGTACACGGCTCTAAGCTGCCTTATACAGTGTTACACAAACATACAAGGGAGGTATGGCCTCACTATACACGGCTCTAAGCTGCCTTATACAGTGCTACACACACATACAAGGACATACAAGGGAGGTATGGCCTCACTATACACGGCTCTAAGCTGCCTTATACAGTGTTACACAAACATACAAGGGAGATATGGCCTCACTATACACGGCTCTAAGCTGCCTTATACAGTGTTACACAAACATACAAGGGAGGTATGGCCTCACTATACACGGCTCTAAGCTGCCTTATACAGTGCTACACACACATACAAGGGAGGTATGGCCTCACTATACACGGCTCTAAGCTGCCTTATACAGTGCTACACAGACATACAAGGGAGGTATGGACTCACTATACACGGCTCTAAGCTGCCTTATACAGTGCTACACACACATACAAGAGAGGTATGGACTCACTATACACGGCTCTAAGCTGCCTTATACAGTGCTACACAGACATACAAGGGAGGTATGGCCGCACTATACACGGCTCTAAGCTGCCTTATACAGTGCTACACAGACATACAAGGGAGGTATGGCCTCACTGTACACGGCTCTAAGCTGCCTTATACAGTGTTACAAAAACATGCAAGGGAGGTATGGCCTCACTGTACACGGCTTTAAGCTGCCTTATACAGTGTTACACAAACATACAAGGGAGGTATGGCCTCACTGTACACGGCTCTAAGCTGCCTTATACAGTGTTACAAAAACATACAAGGGAGGTATGGCCTCACTGTACACGGCTCTAAGCTGCCTTATACAGTGCTACACAAATATGCAAGGGAGGTATGGCCTCACTGTACACGGCTTTAAGCTGCCTTATACAGTGTTACACAAATATGCAAGGGAGGTATGGCCTCACTGTACACGGCTTTAAGCTGCCTTATACAGTGTTACACAAACATGCAAGGGAGGTATGGCCTCACTGTACACGGCTCTAAGCTGCCTTATACAGTGTTACACAAACATGCAAGGGAGGTATGGCCTCACAATACACGGCTCTAAGCTGCCTTATACAGTGTTACACAAACATACAAGGGAGGTATGGCCGCACTATACGCGGCTCTAAGCTGCCTTATACAGTGCTACACACACATACAAGGGAGGTATGGCCTCACTGTACACGGCTCTAAGCTGCCTTATACAGTGTTACACAAACATGCAAGGGAGGTATGGCCTCACTGTACACGGCTCTAAGCTGCCTTATACAGTGTTACACAAACATGCAAGGGAGGTATGGCCTCACTGTACACGGCTCTAAGCTGCCTTATACAGTGTTACACAAACATGCAAGGGAGGTATGGTCTCACTGTACACGGCTCTAAGCTGCCTTATACAGTGTTACACAAACATGCAAGGGAGGTATGGCCTCACCATACACGGCTCTAAGCTGCCTTATACAGTGTTACACAAACATGCAAGGGAGGTATGGCCTCACTATACACGGCTCTAAGCTGCCTTATACAGTGTTACACAAACATACAAGGGAGGTATGGCCTCACTATACACGGCTCTAAGCTGCCTTATACAGTGTTACACAGACATACAAGGGAGGTATGGCCTCACTATACACGGCTCTAAGCTGCCTTATACAGTGTTATACAAACATACAAGGGAGGTATGGCCTCACTATACACGGCTCTAAGCTGCCTTATACAGTGTTACACAAACATACAAGGGAGGTATGGCCTCACTATGCACGGCTCTAAGCTGCCTTATACAGTGTTACACAAACATACAAGGGAGGTGTGGCCTCTCTGTACACAGCTCTAAGCTGCCTTATACAGTGCTACACAAACATACAAGGGAGGTATGGCCTCACTATGCACATCTCTAAGCTGCCTTATACAGTGTTACACAAACATACAAGGGAGGTATGGCCTCACTATACACGGCTCTAAGCTGCCTTATACAGTGTTACACAAACATACAAGGGAGGTATGGCCTCACTATACACGGCTCTAAGCTGCCTTATACAGTGTTACACAAACATACAAGGGAGATATGGCCTCACTGTACACGGCTCCTAAGCTGCCTTATACAGTGCTACACAAACATACAAGGGAGGTATGGCCTCACTATACACGGCTCTAAGCTGCCTTATACAGTGTTACACAAACATACAAGGGAGATATGGCCTCACTGTACACGGCTCTAAGCTGCCTTATACAGTGCTACACAAACATACAAGGGAGGTATGGCCTCACTATACACGGCTCTAAGCTGCCTTATACAGTGTTACACAAACATACAAGGGAGATATGGCCTCACTGTACACGGCTCTAAGCTGCCTTATACAGTGCTACACAAATACAAGGGAGGTATGGCCTCACTATACACGGCTCTAAGCTGCCTTATACAGTGTTACACAAACATACAAGGGAGATATGGCCTCACTGTACACGGCTCTAAGCTGCCTTATACAGTGCTACACAAACATACAAGGGAGGTATGGCCTCACTATACACGGCTCTAAGCTGCCTTATACAGTGTTACACAAACATACAAGGGAGATATGGCCTCACTGTACACGGCTGTAAGTTGCCTTATACAGTGCTACACAAACATACAAGGGAGGTATGGCCTCACTATACACGGCTCTAAGCTGCCTTATACAGTGTTACACAAACATACAAGGGAGGTATGGCCTCACTATACACGGCTCTAAGCTGCCTTATACAGTGTTACACAAACATACAAGGGAGGTATGGCCTCACTATACACGGCTCTAAACTGCCTTATACAGTGTTACACAAACATACAAGGGAGATATGGCCTCACTGTACACGGCTCTAAGCTGCCTTATACAGTGCTACACAAACATACAAGGGAGGTATGGCCTCACTATACACGGCTCTAAGCTGCCTTATACAGTGCTACACACACATACAAGGGAGGTATGGCCTCACTATACACCTAAACAAGGAAAATAACATTTTTCCCGCACCTCTGAATTCATGAATAAAGCAATACTCTGTTGCACCATCTGTGGCCAGCTGGTGTGTGTGAAAGAGAGAGAGAGAGAGAGAGAGAGAGAGAGAGAGAGAGAGAGAGAGAGAGAGAGAGAGAGAGAGAGAGAGAGAGAGAGAGAGAGAGAGTTAGGGAGAGATTAAGCAGGAGAATGTAAGTTAGTGACTTAGAGATTGAGAGAGATAGGGAGACATTGAGTGAGAGAGGAAGAGGGGAAAGACTGAGAGGGGAAAAGGGGACGATAGTGAGAGAGAGAGAGAGAGAGAGAGAGAGAGAGAGAGAGAGAGAGAGAGAGAGAGAGAGAGAGGGTGGAGAGACTGAATGTAGGGTGAGAGAAATAGTCAATTTGCGTGATTAACTGCAGGAGCTATGTCAGAGTTGTGTGAGACAGTTGATGGGTATCAACTCACCTCACAGAAGTGAGTCAGTGAATGAGAGTGAGTGAGAGAGAGTGAAAGACAATAAAGAACAGAGAACCCACTTTGCTCACTCTGTGTCAGTGACTCTTGTTGCAAGCACTCTGCTCTGCAACTCACTACAGAAGCTGTTGCAGCTAATTCACCACTGATAGGGAATCACTCATCGTGTAGTCGACTCGACCCCCCACAACCACAAATAGGTGAGTACTACCCTGCTGGTCATGTCAGTCAGCAGGCAGCATAGTCGACCATCCTGGTTACCTTCACCAGCTGCACCTGCCTCCCTCTGACGTGTCAGAGTGGTTAGCCTCGTTGCTAGGACCACATCAGACTAGCAGACCCTCTCGTGCTGCTAGCTGGCTCACAATATACTAAGATCTTGTGGTGTGGGAAAGGTTAGCCTCGCCCCAGACACCTCATCTATGAGGAACAACACTGTGTAGTCATGATAACAGCCGCTTCTCAACACTTTCTTGTGTGGTTGTCTGCAGCAAGGAGGAGATCAACCAGTTGCCGGTTCATGGTGTGTGAGACAGTGTGAGACAATCTCACACTCTCTCACACTGTCACACTGTCTCCCACTGTCTCACACTGTCACACTGTCTTGCACTGTCACTGTTTCACACTGTCTCACACTGTCTCCCACTGTCTCCCACTGTCTCACACTGTCACACTGTCTCACTGTCACACGCTGTCTCACACTGTCTCACATTATCTCCCACTGTCTTACACTGTTACTGTTTCACACTGTCTCCCACTGTCTCCCACTGTCTCCCACTGTCTCACATTGTCTTCCACTGTCTCACACTGTCACACTGTCTCACACTGTCACACTGTCTCATACTGTCACACTGTCTCATACTGTCACACTGTCTCCCACTCTCTCACACTGTCACACTCTCTCACACTGCCACACTGTCTCACACTCACACTGTCTCCCATTGTCTCACACTGCCACACTGTCTCCCACTGTCTCACACTGTCACACTCTCTCACACTGTCACACTGTCTCACACTGCCACACTGTCTCACACTGTCACACTGTCTCATACTGTCACACTGTCACACTGTCTCACACTGACATTGTCACACTGTCTCCCACTGTCTCACACTGTCACACTCTCTCACACTGTCACACTGTCTCACACTGTCACACTCTCTCACACTGTCACACTGTCTCACACTGTCACACTGTCTCCCACTGTCTCACACTGTCACACTCTCTCACACTGTCACACTGTCTCACACTGTCACACTCTCTCACACTGTCACACTGTCTCCCACTGTCTCACACTGTCACACTCTCTCACACTGTCACACTCTCTCACACTGTCTCCCACTGTCTCACACTGTCACACTCTCTCACACTGTCACACTGTCTCACACTGTCACACTGTCTCCCACTGTCTCACATTGTCTCCCACTGTCTCACACTGTCACACTGTCTCACACTGTCACACTGTCTCACACTGTCACACTCTCTCACACTGTCACACTGTCTCACACTGTCACACTCTCTCACACTGTCACACTGTTTCACACTGTCTCCCACTGTCTCCTACTTTCTCCCACTGTCTCACATTGTCTCCCACTGTCTCACACTGTCACACTGTCTCACACTGTCACACTGTCTCACACTGTCACACTCTCTCACACTGTCTCCCACTGTCTCACACTGTCACACTCTCTCACACTGTCACACTGTCTCACACTGTCACACTGTCTCCCACTGTCTCACATTGTCTCCCACTGTCTCACACTGTCACACTGTCTCACACTGTCACACTGTCTCACACTGTCACACTCTCTCACACTGTCACACTGTCTCACACTGTCACACTGTCTCACACTGTCACACTCTCTCACACTGTCACACTGTCTCACACTGTCACACTCTCTCACACTGTCACACTGTATCACACTGTCACACTGTCTCACACTGTCACACTCTCTCACACTGTCTCACACTGTCACACTGTCTTGCACTGTCACTGTTTCACACTGTCTCACACTGTCTCCCACTGTCTCCCACTGTCTCACACTGTCACACTGTCTCACTGTCACACGCTGTCTCACACTGTCTCACATTATCTCCCACTGTCTTACACTGTTACTGTTTCACACTGTCTCCCACTGTCTCCCACTTTCTCACACTGTCACACTGTCTCATACTGTCACACTGTCTCATACTGTCACACTGTCTCCCACTCTCTCTCACTGTCACACTCTCTCACACTGTCACACTGTCTCACACTCACACTGTCTCCCACTGTCTCACAATGCCACACTGTCTCCCACTGTCTCACACTGTCACACTCTCTCACACTGTCACACTGTCTCACACTGCCACACTGTCTCACACTGTCACACTGCCTCACACTGTCACACTGCCACACTGTCTCACACTGTCACACTGCCTCACACTGTCACACTGCCACACTGTCTCACACTCACACTGTCTTGCACTGTCACTGTTTCACACTGTCTCCCACTGTCTCCTACTGTCTCCCACTGTCTCCTACTGTCTCCCACTGTCTCACATTGTCTCCCACTGTCTCACACTGTCACACTGTCTCCCACTGTCTCACACCGTCACACTCTAACACATTGTCACACTGTCTCATACTGTCACACTGTCTCCCACTGTCTCACACTGTCGCACTGTCTCCCACTGTCTCACACTGTCACACTTTCTCACACTATCACACTGTCTCACACTGTCACACTGTCTCACACTGTCACACTCTCTCACACTATCACACTGTCTCACACTGCCACACTGTCTCACACTGTCACACTGTCTCATACTGTCACACTGTCACACTGTCTCCCACTCTCTCACACTGTCACTCTCTCACACTGTCACACTGTCTCACACTGTCACACTGTCTCCCACTGTCTCACACTGTCACACTCTCTCACACTGTCACACTCTCTCACACTGTCACACTGTCTCACACTGTCACACTGTCTCACACTGTCACACTCTCTCACACTGTCACACTGTCTCACACTGTCACACTGTCTCACACTGTCACACTGTCTCACACTGTCACACTGTCTCACACTGTCACACTCTCTCACACTGTCACACTGTCTCACACTGTCACACTCTCTCACACTGTCACACTCTCTCACACTGTCACACTGTCTCACACTGTCACACTGTCTCACACTGTCACACTGTCTCACACTGTCACACTCTCTCACACTGTCACACTGTCTCACACTGTCACACTGTCTCACACTGTCACACTCTCTCACACTGTCACACTCTCTCACACTGTCACACTCTCTCACACTGTCACACTGTCTCACACTGTCACACTGTCTCACACTGTCACACTGTCTCACACAGTCACACTGTCTCCCACTGTCTCACACTGTCACACTCTCTCACACTGTCACACTGTCACACTGTCACACTGTCACACTGTCTCACACTGTCACACTGTCTCACACTGTCACACTGTCTCACACTGTCACACTGTCTCCCACTGTCGCCACTGTCGCGTCGTCACAATTGTCACTGCCCTGCCACACCGTCACACCGTCTCGCCACTGTCACACTGTCTCGGCCACAGTCAAGCACCGTCTCCCACCGTCTCACACTGTCACACTTCCTCTCTTCGCGCCGTCACATCACCGTCGCCACCGTCACACTGTCACACTGTTCCCGCCACCGTCACCGTTCCACCGTCACACCGTCTCGGCCACAGTCACTGTCTCCTACCGTCCTGCCACTGTCACTCTCTCGCCACCTCGTCACACTCGTCACACTGTCACACTGTCACACTGTCTCACCGTCACACTGTCTCACTCGTCACACTGTTCACTGTCACACTGTCACACTCGTCTCACAC
>NC_091309.1:272131-289631 GCF_038502225.1 Cherax quadricarinatus | reverse complement strand
TATACCAGGTTATACCATGTTATACCAGGTTATTCCAGGTTATACCACGTTATACCAGGTTATACCAGGTTATACCAGGTTATACCAGGTTATACCAGGTTATACCAGGTTATACCAGGTTATACCATGCTATACCAGGTTATACCAGGTTATACCATGCTATACCAGGTTATACCAGGTTATACCAGGTTATACCAGGTTATACCATGTTATACCAGGTTATACCAGGTTATACCATGTTATACCAGGTTATGCCAGGTTATACTCAGGTTATACTAGGTTATACCAGGTTATACTCAGGTTATGTTTTGTTATACTTCAGGTTATACCAGGTTATTCCAGGTTATACTACGTTATACCGTGGTTGAAATGTAGTTACAGTTGCGTTAGGTTATATTTAGGTTGTTATGCACTAGGTATGCAGGTTGTCTGTAGCTGTCAGTTGTACTATTATACCTGTAAAGATATTTAGTTATAAACAATATACCTAGGCTTGAAAAACTGTAGTATACATGTTATAAAAAGTAGTATCTGTTGTAATTACTGCTAAAAATTGTAGCATAGCTAGTTATGTTTAGTTAAAAAAACATATAACAAGAATTGTAGTTATATTTGCTGCAGGCTGTTTAAAGCAGTACATGTATAGTTTATATACTAGTTATACAGGTTATACTCAGGTTAGTACTATGTTATAACAGTTATACCAGGTTATGCATCATGTTATAACAGGTTATGCCAGGTTATACTTGTAGTTATACTTAGGTTATACTTCTAGGTTATACTTTATGGGTTATACCAGGTTATACCAGGTTATACCAGGTTATTCCAGGTTATACCACGTTATACCAGGTTATACCAGGTTATACCAGGTTATACCAGGTTATACCAGGTTATACCATGCTATACCAGGTTATACCAGGTTATACCAGGTTATACCAGGTTATACCATGTTATACCAGGTTATACCAGGTTATACCATGTTATACCAGGTTATGCCAGGTTATACCAGGTTATACCAGGTTATACCAGGTTATACCAGGTTATACCAGGTTATACCAGGTTATACCAGGTTATACCAGGTTATACCAGGTTATACCAGGTTATACCATGTTATACCAGGTTATACCAGGTTATACCATGTTATACCAGGTTATGCCAGGTTATACCAGGTTATACCAGGTTATACCAGGTTATACCATGTTATACCAGGTTATACCGGGTTATACCATGTTATACCAGGTTATACCAGGTTATACCAGGTTATACCATGTTATACCAGGTTATACCAGGTTATACCATGTTATACCAGGTTATACCAGGTTATACCATGTTATACCAGGTTATACCAGGTTATACCATGTTATACCAGGTTATACCAGGTTATACCAGGTTATACCATGTTATACCAGGTTATACCAGGTTATACCAGGTTATACCATGTTATACCATGTTATACCAGGTTATACCATGTTATGCCAGGTTATACCAGGTTATACCAGGTTATACCAGGTTATACCATGTTATACCAGGTTATACCAGGTTATACCATGTTATACCAGGTTATACCAGGTTATACCAGGTTATACCAGGTTATACCAGGTTATACCAGGTTATACCATGTTATACCAGGTTATACCAGGTTATACCATGTTATACCTTGTTATACCAGGTTATACCAGGTTATACCATGTTATACCAGGTTATACCAGGTTATACCATGTTATACCAGGTTATACCAGGTTATACCAGGTTATACCATGTTATACCAGGTTATACCATGTTATACCAGGTTATACCAGGTTATACCATGTTATGCCATGTTATACCAGGTTATACCATGTTATACCAGGTTATGCCAGGTTATACCAGGTTATACCAGGTTATACCATGTTATACCAGGTTATACCAGGTTATACCATGTTATACCAGGTTATACCAGGTTATACCAGGTTATACCAGGTTATACCAGGTTATACCATGTTATACCAGGTTATACCAGGTTATACCATGTTATACCATGTTATACCAGGTTATACCATGTTATACCATGTTATACCAGGTTATACCAGGTTATACCAGTTATACCAGGTTATACCAGGTTATACCAGGTTATACCATGTTATACCAAGTTTACCAGGTTATACCAGGTTATACCAGGTTTCTTCACGCTGGTGTAGTGTTGTGGTAAGACTGACCTTCATTCTTCACGCTGGTGTAGTGTTGTGGTAAGACTGACCTTCATTCTTCACGCCCTGTGTAGTGTTGTGGTAAGACTGACCTTCATTCTTCACGCTGGTGTAGTGTTGTGGTAAGACTGACCTTCATTCTTCCTGCTGGTGTAGTGTTGTGGTAAGACTGACCTTCATTCTTCACGCTGGTGTAGTGTTGTGGTAAGACTGACCTTCATTCTTCCTGCTGGTGTAGTGTTGTGGTAATACTGACCTTCATTCTTCACGCTGGTGTAGTGTTGTGGTAATACTGACCTTCATTCTTCACGTTGTGGTAATACTGACCTTCATTCTTCACGCTGGTGTAGTGTTGTGGTAAGACTGACCTTCATTCTTCACGCTGGTGTAGTGTTGTGGTAAGACTGACCTTCATTCTTCAGTGTTGTGGTAATACTGCTGGTGTAGTGTTGTGGTAATACTGACCTTCATTCTTCACGCTGGTGTAGTGTTGTGGTAAGACTGACCTTCATTCTTCCCGCTGGTGTAGTGTTGTGGTAAGTCTGACCTTCATTCTTCCCGCTGGTGTACTGACCTTCATTCTTCCTGCTGTGTAGTGTTGTGGTAAGACTGACCTTCATTCTTCACGCTGGTGTAGTGTTGTGGTAAGACTGACCTTCATTCTTCCTGCTGGTGTAGTGTTGTGGTAATACTGACCTTCATTCTTCACGCTGGTGTAGTGTTGTGGTAATACTGACCTTCATTCTTCCCGCTGGTGTAGTGTTGTGGTAATACTGACCTTCATTCTTCACGCTGGTGTAGTGTTGTGGTAAGACTGACCTTCATTCTTCACGCTGGTGTAGTGTTGTGGTAAGACTGACCTTCATTCTTCCTGCTGGTGTAGTGTTGTGGTAAGACTGACCTTCATTCTTCCCGCTGGTGTAGTGTTGTGGTAAGACTGACCTTCATTCTTCACGCTGGTGTAGTGTTGTGGTAATACTGCTGGTGTAGTGTTGTGGTAAGACTGACCTTCATTCTTCACGCTGGTGTAGTGTTGTGGTAATACTGACCTTCATTCTTCCCGCTGTGTGGTGTAGTGTTGTGGTAATACTGACCTTCATTCTTCACGCTGGTGTAGTGTTGTGGTAAGACTGACCTTCATTCTTCCTGCTGGTGTAGTGTTGTGGTAATACTGACCTTCATTCTTCACGCTGGTGTAGTGTTGTGGTAAGACTGACCTTCATTCTTCCTGCTGGTGTAGTGTTGTGGTAAGACTGACCTTCATTCTTCCTGCTGGTGTAGTGTTGTGGTAAGACTGACCTTCATTCTTCCTGCTGGTGTAGTGTTGTGGTAATACTGACCTTCATTCTTCACGCTGGTGTAGTGTTGTGGTAAGACTGACCTTCATTCTTCCTGCTGGTGTAGTGTTGTGGTAATACTGACCTTCATTCTTCACGCTGGTGTAGTGTTGTGGTAAGACTGACCTTCATTCTTCACGCTGGTGTAGTGTTGTGGTAAGACTGACCTTCATTCTTCCTGCTGGTGTAGTGTTGTGGTAATACTGACCTTCATTCTTCACGCTGGTGTAGTGTTGTGGTAAGACTGACCTTCATTCTTCCCGCTGGTGTAGTGTTGTGGTAAGACTGACCTTCATTCTTCCTGCTGGTGTAGTGTTGTGGTAAGACTGACCTTCATTCTTCCCGCTGGTGTAGTGTTGTGGTAATACTGACCTTCATTCTTCACGCTGGTGTAGTGTTGTGGTAATACTGACCTTCATTCTTCACGCTGGTGTAGTGTTGTGGTAAGACTGACCTTCATTCTTCCTGCTGGTGTAGTGTTGTGGTAATACTGACCTTCATTCTTCCCGCTGGTGTAGTGTTGTGGTAATACTGACCTTCATTCTTCACGCTGGTGTAGTGTTGTGGTAATACTGACCTTCATTCTTCACGCTGGTGTAGTGTTGTGGTAAGACTGACCTTCATTCTTCCTGCTGGTGTAGTGTTGTGGTAATACTGACCTTCATTCTTCACGCTGGTGTAGTGTTGTGGTAAGACTGACCTTCATTCTTCCTGCTGGTGTAGTGTTGTGGTAAGACTGACCTTCATTCTTCCTGCTGGTGTAGTGTTGTGGTAAGACTGACCTTCATTCTTCCCGCTGGTGTAGTGTTGTGGTAATACTGACCTTCATTCTTCACGCTGGTGTAGTGTTGTGGTAAGACTGACCTTCATTCTTCCTGCTGGTGTAGTGTTGTGGTAATACTGACCTTCATTCTTCCCGCTGGTGTAGTGTTGTGGTAAGACTGACCTTCATTCTTCCCGCTGGTGTAGTGTTGTGGTAAGACTGACCTTCATTCTTCCCGCTGGTGTAGTGTTGTGGTAAGACTGACCTTCATTCTTCACGCTGGTGTAGTGTTGTGGTAAGACTGACCTTCATTCTTCACGCTGGTGTAGTGTTATGGTAAGACTGACCTTCATTCTTCACGCTGGTGTAGTGTTATGGTAAGACTGACCTTCATTCTTCCCGCTGGTACACAGTGTTGTGGTAAGACTGACCTTCATCCTCCCCGCTGGTACACAGTGTTGTGGTAAGACTGACCTTCATCCTCCCCGCTGGTACACAGTATTGTGGTAAGACTGACCTTCATCCTCCCCGCTGGTACACAGTGTTGTGGTAAGACTGACCTTCATCCTCCCCGCTGGTACACAGTGTTGTGGTAAGACTGACCTTCATCCTCCCCGCTGGTACACAGTGTTGTGGTAAGACTGACCTTCATCCTCCCCTCTGGTACACAGTGTTGTGGTAAGACTGACCTTCATCCTCCCCGCTGGTACACAGTGTTGTGGTAAGACTGACCTTCATCCTCCCCGCTGGTACACAGTGTTGTGGTAAGACTGACCTTCATCCTCCCCGCTGGTACACAGTATTGTGGTAAGACTGACCTTCATCCTCCCCGCTGGTACACAGTGTTGTGAGTCACTGATCTTCCTCTCTCTTTTCTTCTGACTCCACTTGTTCACTAACTTCTCTATCTTATTTCCCCACATAAACTTCCGCCATGCTCTTCAGAGGTCGATTTTTATTTCCCTTTGCTCAGGTTGTTATACACTTGTCATTGTCTCTAACTGTTCCAGTTGTTGATTCTCTCAGACACAGCTTTTTATGCAGCCAAATGGTCCACTTTTGAGCATCTCCAGCATCACTAGTTTAGTGTTGATATCCGGGCAAAAGATGGGATGAATAAAGTATCAAGAATCATTCCTTAAACACAGAGCAATTTATGGAAGACTTCCAGAAGATTGTGTTTACCAAGGAGGGGGATACTTACCCCTTCCCTTAAAGAAGACTGTGTATACGAAGGAGGGGGATACTTACCCCTTCCCTTAAAGAAGACTGTGTATACCAAGGAGGGGATACTTACCCCTTCCCTTAAAGAATACTGTGTATACCAAGGAGGGGGATACTTACCCCTTCCCTTAAAGAAGACTGTGTATACCAAGGAGGGGGATACTTACCCCTTCCCTTAAAGAAGACTGTGTATACCAAGGGGGGGATACTTACCCCTTCCCTTAAAGAAGACTGTGTATACCAAGGAGGGGGATACTTACCCCTTCCCTTAAAGAAGACTGTGTATACCAAGGAGGGGGATACTTACCCCTTCCCTTAAAGAAGACTGTGTATACCAAGGGGGGGGATACTTACCCCTTCCCTTAAAGAAGACTGTGTATACCAAGGGGGGGGGGATACTTACCCCTTCCCTTAAAGAAGACTGTGTATACCAAGGAGGGGGATACTTACCCCTTCCCTTAAAGAAGACTGTGTATACCAAGGGGGGGATACTTACCCCTTCCCTTAAAGAAGACTGTGTATACCAAGGGGGGGATACTTACCCCTTCCCTTAAAGAAGACTGTGTATACCAAGGGGGGGATACTTACCCCTTCCCTTAAAGAAGACTGTGTATACCAAGGGGGGGATACTTACCCCTTCCCTTAAAGAAGACTGTGTATACCAAGGGGGGGATACTTACCCCTTCCCTTAAAAAAGACTGTGTATACCAAGGGGGGGGATACTTACCCCTTCCCTTAAAGAAGACTGTGTATACCAAGGAGGGGGATACTTACCCCTTCCCTTAAAGAAGACTGTGTATACCAAGGGGGGGGATACTTACCCCTTCCCTTAAAGAAGACTGTGTATACCAAGGGGGGGATACTTACCCCTTCCCTTAAAGAAGACTGTGTATACCAAGGGGGGGGGATACTTACCC
The DNA here is from genome assembly GCF_038502225.1 of Cherax quadricarinatus. Classification (NCBI taxonomy): domain Eukaryota; kingdom Metazoa; phylum Arthropoda; class Malacostraca; order Decapoda; family Parastacidae; genus Cherax; species Cherax quadricarinatus. The sequence continues at coordinate 283,204 of NC_091309.1, read as the reverse complement.
CTTCCCTTAAAGAAGACTGTGTATACCAAGGAGGGGGATACTTACCCCTTCCCTTAAAGAAGACTGTGTATACCAAGGAGGGGAATACTTACCCCTTCCCTTAAAGAAGACTGTGTATACCAAGGAGGGGGATACTTACCGCTTCCCTTAAAGAAGACTGTGTATACCAAGGAGGGGGATACTTACCCCTTCCCTTAAAGAAGACTGTGTATACCAAGGAGGGGGATACTTACCCCTTCCCTTAAAGAAGACTGTGTATACCAAGGAGGGGGATACTTACCCCTTCCCTTAAAGAAGACTGTGTATACCAAGGAGGGGGATACTTACCCCTTCCCTTAAAGAAGACTGTGTTTACCAAGGAGGGGGATACTTACCCCTTCCCTTAAAGAAGACTGTGTATACCAAGGAGGGGGATACTTACCCCTTCCCTTAAAGAAGACTGTGTATACCAAGGAGGGGGATACTTACCCCTTCCCTTAAAGAAGACTGTGTATACCAAGGGGGGGATACTTACCCCTTCCCTTAAAGAAGACTGTGTATACCAAGGAGGGGGATACTTACCCCTTCCCTTAAAGAAGACTGTGTATACCAAGGAGGGGGATACTTACCCCTTCCCTTAAAGAAGACTGTGTATACCAAGGAGGGGGATACTTACCCCTTCCCTTAAAGAAGACTGTGTATACCAAGGAGGGGGATACTTACCCCTTCCCTTAAAGAAGACTGTGTATACCAAGGAGGGGGATACTTACCCCTTCCCTTAAAGAAGACTGTGTATACCAAGGGGGGGATACTTACCCCTTCCCTTAAAGAAGACTGTGTATACCAAGGAGGGGGATACTTACCCCTTCCCTTAAAGAAGACTGTGTATACCAAGGAGGGGGATACTTACCCCTTCCCTTAAAGAAGACTGTGTATACCAAGGAGGGGGATACTTACCCCTTCCCTTAAAGAAGACTGTGTATACCAAGGAGGGGGATACTTACCCCTTCCCTTAAAGAAGACTGTGTATACCAAGGAGGGGGATACTTACCCCTTCCCTTAAAGAAGACTGTGTATACCAAGGGGGTGACACTTCCCACTTGGTAACTGGGTCTCGCAGGAGAAACTTTCTACTGTGAAATCAAACTTAATTTCACAAAGTTGTAACGCGATCGACCGGTTACTTTCCCACCAAACTTGGTACCAGTATATCAGTCAAGATTTATTGAAAATACGACCAATGAACTAGCGATATATGAGAGTTTATTGTGTTTATCTGAACGTTAGTGTGAGAACACCGTGTGTGTCAGTGTTCAGTGTTGATGTACAGAGTGTGAGAACACCGTGTGTGTCAGTGTTCAGTGTTGATGTACAGAGTGTGAGAACACTGTGTGTGTCAGTGTTCATTGTTGACGTACAGAGTGTGAGAACACCGTGTGTGTCAGTGTTCAGTGTTGATGTACAGAGTGTGAGAACACCGTGTGTGTCAGTGTTCAGTGTTGATGTACAGAGTGTGAGAACACTGTGTGTGTCAGTGTTCATTGTTGATGTACAGAGTGTGAGAACACCGTGTGTGTCAGTGTTCATTGTTGATGTACAGAGTGTGAGAACACTGTGTGTGTCAGTGTTCAGTGTTGATGTACAGAGTGTGAGAACACCGTGTGTGTCAGTGTTCAGTGTTGATGTACAGAGTGTGAGAACACCGTGTGTGTCAGTGTTCATTGTTGATGTACAGAGTGTGAGAACACTGTGTGTGTCAGTGTTCATTGTTGATGTACAGAGTGTGAGAACACCGTGTGTGTCAGTGTTCAGTGTTGATGTACAGAGTGTGAGAACACCGTGTGTGTCAGTGTTTATTGTTGATGTACAGAGTGTGAGAACACTGTGTGTGTCAGTGTTCATTGTTGATGTACAGAGTGTGGAACACCGTGTGTGTCAGTGTTCATTGTTGACGTAGAGAGTGTGAGAACACCGTGTGTGTCAGTGTTCATTGTTGACGTACAGAGTGTGAGAACACCGTATGTGTCAGTGTTCATTGTTGACGTACAGAGTGTGAGAACACCGTATGTGTCAGTGTTCATTGTTGACGTACAGGGTGTGAGAACACCGTATGTGTCAGTGTTCATTGTTGATGTACAGACTGTGAGAACACCGTATGTGTCAGTGTTCATTGTTGATGTACAGAGTGTGAGAACACCGTATGTGTCAGTGTTCATTGTTGATGTACAGAGTGTGAGAACACCGTGTGTGTCAGTGTTCATTGTTGATGTACAGAGTGTGAGAACACCGTGTGTGTCAGTGTTCATTGTTGACGTACAGAGTGTGAGAACACCGTGTGTGTCAGTGTTCATTGTTGACGTACAGAGTGTGAGAACACCGTATGTGTCAGTGTTCATTGTTGATGTACAGAGTGTGAGAACACCGTATGTGTCAGTGTTCATTGTTGATGTACAGAGTGTGAGAACACCGTGTGTGTCAGTGTTCATTGTTGATTTACAGAGTGTGAGAACACCGTGTGTGTCAGTGTTCATTGTTGATTTACAGAGTGTGAGAACACCGTGTGTGTCAGTGTTCATTGTTGACGTACAGAGTGTGAGAACACCGTATGTGTCAGTGTTCATTGTTGACGTACAGAGTGTGAGAACACCGTGTGTGTCAGTGTTCATTGTTGATGTACAGAGTGTGAGAACACCGTATGTGTCAGTGTTCATTGTTGATGTACAGAGTGTGAGAACACCGTATGTGTCAGTGTTCATTGTTGATTTACAGAGTGTGAGAACACCGTGTGTGTCAGTGTTCATTGTTGATGTACAGAGTGTGAGAACACCGTGTGTGTCAGTGTTCATTGTTGATGTACAGAGTGTGAGAACACCGTGTGTGTCAGTGTTCATTGTTGATGTACAGAGTGTGAGAACACCGTGTTTGAGTGTTCATTGTTGACGCAGAGAGTGTGACGGCAGCCTGGATCTGGTCGTTGTGCGAGTGCCAGCAGGTCGCTAAGAGAGGTATGGCTCCTAATAAACAGTTTATCTTCACTCGGTTACATTACTGATAGATCGTAATCCTTTACCTATCCTACGTTATCCTAGGTCAGGACAGTTATGTGTATCCTTCGTTATCCTTGGACAGGACAGTGCAACAGGTACAAAAGCTTCCCTTTGAATGCAGCAAGCAACAGGTACAGAAGCTTCCCGTTGTATACAGCAACAGATACAGAGGCTTCCCGTTGTATACAGCAAGCAACAGATACAGAGGCTTCCCGTTGTATACAGCAACAGGTAGAGAGGCTTCAGGTCGTCCCTGGCAGGCAGGAGGTAGAGAGAGTGAGGCTTCCTGCTTTGACACAGCAAATAAAGGAGGAAGAGGAGGAGGCCAGAAATGCACAAGTTGCCAGCCAGTGTTGACATTGTGTACACACGTAGAGAGAACACCAAGAATAATAACAACAACTTTAGTAACAGCATCAAAAGCAGGAACAGCAGCAACAGCAGCAACAGCAACATCAGCAACAGTAACAGCAACAGCAACAGCAGTAACAGCAACAGCAGCAACAGTAACAGCAACAGCAACAGCAGTAACAGCAACAGCAGCAACACCTAAAGTGAGAACTACAACTTCAGTGACTAAGTTAGTGGCAACTGTGAGTGGCACTGTGTGTGTGTGTGTGTGTTGTGTGTGTGTGTGTGTGTGTGTGTGTGTTGTGTGTGTGTGTGTTGTGTGTGTGTGTTGTGTGTGTGTGTGTTGTGTGTGTGTGTACTCACCTAATTGTGGTTGCAGGGGTCGAGACTCAGCTCCTGGCCCCGCCTCTTCACTGATCGTTACTGGGTCCTCTCTCTCTCTGCTTCCTGAGCTTTGTCATACCTCCTCTTAAAACTATGTATGGTTCCTGCCTCCACTACTTCACTTGCTAGGCTATTCCACTTGCTGACAACTCTATGACTGAAGAAATACTTCCTAACGTCCCTGTGACTCGTCAGAGTCTTCAGCTTCCAGTTGTGACCCCTTGTCCCTGTGTCCCCTCTCTGGAACATCCTATCTCTGTCCACCTTGTCTATTCCCCGCAGTATCTTGTATGTCGTTATCATGTCTCCCCTGACCCTTCTGTCCTCCAGTGTCGTCAGTCCGATTTCCCTTAACCTTTCCTCGTACGACATTCCCTAGAGCTCTGGGACTAGCCTTGTTGCAAACCTTTGTACTTTCTCTAACTTCCTGACGTGCTTGACCAGGTGTGGGTTCCAGACTGGTGCTGCATACTCCAGTATGGGCCTAACATACACAGTGTACAGTGTCTTGAACGATTCCTTATTAAGGTATCGGAACGCTATTCTCAGGTTTGCCAGGCGCCTGTATGCTGCAGCGGTTATTTGGTTGATGTGTGCCTCCGGTGATGTGCTCGGTGTTATGGTCACCCCAAGGTCTTTCTCCCTGAGTGAGGTCTGTAGTCTTTGTCCACCTAGCCTATACTCTGTCTGCGGTCTTCTTTGCCCCTCCCCAATCTTCATGACTTTGCATTTGGCTGGATTGAATTCGAGAAGCCAGTTACTGGACCACATGTCCAGCCTGTCCAGGTCTCTTTGCAGTCCTGCCTCATCCTCGTCCGATTTAATTCTTCTCATCAACTTCACGTCATCTGCGAACAGGGACACTTCAGAGTCTATTCCTTCCATCATGTTGTTCACATATATCAAAAATAGCACTGGTCCTAGAACTGACCCCTGTGGGACCCCGCTCGTAACAGGCACCCACTGTGATACCTCTTCACGTACCATGACTCGTTGCTGCCTCCCTGTCAGGTATTCCCTTATTCATTGCAGTGCCCTCCCTTTTACATGCGCCTGATCCTCCAGCTTCTGCACTAATCTCTTGTGGGGAACTGTGTCAAAGGCCTTCCTACAGTCTAGGAAAACGCAATCTACCCACCCCTCTCTCTCGTGTCTTACTTCTGTTACCTTGTCATAAAACTCCAGGAGGTTTGTGATACAAGATTTGCCTTCCATGAACCCATGCTGGTTTTCATTTATAATCTTGTTCCTTTCCAGGTGTTCGACCACTCTCCTCCTGATAATCTCCATGACTTTGCACACAATACATGTCAGAGACACAGGTCTGTAGTTTAGTGCCTCGTTTCTGTTTCCTTTCTTAAATATGGGGACTACATTAGCTGTCTTCCATTTCTCAGGTAGTTGCCCAGTTTCAAGGGATGTGTTGAAGATTGTGGTTAGAGGCACGCACAGCATCTCTGCTCCTTCTCTAAGGACCCATGGGGAGATGTTGTCCGGTCCCATCGCCTTTGAGGTGTCAAGGTCACTTAAGAGCTTCTTCACCTCCTCCTCAGTTGTTCGTATGTCCTCCAATACTTGTTGTGTGTGTGTGTGTGTGTGTGTGTGTGTGTGTGTGTGTGTGTGTGTGTGTGTGTGTGTGTGTGTGTGTGTGTGTGTGTGCTTGTGTGTGTGTGTGTGTGTGTGTTTGTGTGTGTGTGTGTGTGTGTGTGTGTGTGTGTGTGTGTGTGTGTGTGTGTGTGTGTGTGTGTGTGTGTGTGTGTGTGTGTGTGTGTGTGTACTCACCTAATTCACCTAATTGTGATTGCAAGAGTCGAGACTCAACTCCTGGCCCCGCCTCTTCACTGATCGCTACTAGGTCCTCTCTCTTCCTGCTCCATGAGCTTTATCATACCTCGTCTTAAAGCTATGTATAGTCCCTGCCTCCACTACATCACTTCCCAGACTATTCCACTTCCTGCCAAATCTGTGACTAAAGAAATACTTCCTATCATCGCTTGGACTCATCTGAGTTTTCAACTTCCAATTGTGACCCCTTGTTTCTCTGTCCCATCTCTGGAACATCCTGTCTCTGTCCACCTTGTCAATTCCTCGCAGTATTTTGTATGTCGTTATCATGTCTCGCCTAACTCTCCTGTCCTCCTGTCGTCAGGCCAGTTTCCCTTAATATTTCTTAGTAGGACAATCCCCTTAGTTCTGGAACCAGCCTTGCTGCAAACCTTTGCACTTTCTCTAATTTCTTGACGTGTTTGACCAGGTGTGGGTTCCAAATTGGGCCAGACGTACACGGTCGATGTGCGCCTCAGGATATGTGCTCGGCATTATACTCACCCCAAGATCCTTTTCCTTGAGCGAGGTTTGCAGTCTTTGGCCACCTAGACTATACTCTGTCTGCGGTCTTCTTTCCCCTTTCCCGATCTTCATTATTTTGCATTTGGCGGGGTTAAATTCGAGGAGCCAGTTGCTGAACCAGTCTTCCAGCCTGTCCAGGTCTCTTTGTAGTTCTGCATGATCCTCATCCGATTTAATTATCCCCATTAACTTCACATCATCTGCAAACAAGGGCACTTCTGAGTATCCCTTCCGTCATGTCATTCACATATACCAAAAATAGCACTGGTCCTAGGACTGACCCGTGTAGAACCCCGCTCGCCACAGGCGCCCACTCTGACACCTCGTCACGTACCATGACTTGATGTTGCCTCCCTGTCATGTATTCTCTGATCCATTTCAGTGCCCTTGTTATGTGTGATCATCTAGCTTTTGCACTAATCTCTTGTGAGGAACTGTGTCGAAGGCCTTCTTGCAGTCCAAGAAAATGCAATCAACCTACCCCTCTTTCTCGTGTCTTACTTCCATTACCTTGTCATAAAACTCCAGTAGGTTTGTGACACATGATTTTCCTTCCCTGAATCTGTGTTGGTTGTCGTTTATAAGCTTGTTCTGTTCCAGGTGCTCCACCACTCTCCTCCTGACAATCTTCTCCATGACTTTGCATACTATATGCGTCAGTGACACTGGTCTATAGTTTAGTGCCTCGTGTCTGTCTCCTTAAAAATTGGGACTACATTTGCCGTCTACCATACCTCAGGTAGTTGCCCAGTTTCAATGGATGTTTTGAAAATTGTGATTAGTGGCACACACAGCATCTCTGCTCCATCTCTAAGGACCCACGGAGAGATATTGTCCGGTCCCACTGCCTTTGAGGTATCAAATTCACTTAGCAGCTTCTTCACCTCCTCCTCGGCTGTGTGTATTTCATCCAGCACTTACTGGCATATCCCTTGTTGGTGTACCCCTCTAATCTGATTTCCCAGTCCTTTCTGTTTCCACTGTAAATACTTCCTTAAATCTCATGTTGAGCTCCTCACAAGCTTCTTGGTCATTTCTTGTGATTTCCCACCTTCTTTCCTCAGCCTGATTACCTGGTCCTTGACTGTTGTCTTCCTCCTGATGTGGCTATAGAACAGCTTCTGGTCAGATTTGACTTTCGATGCTCCTTATCTGTGCTTACTCGTTTCTGACTCTCTGACTAATCTCTTTATTTTCCTGGGTCCTTTGTCTTCTGTACTTTTTTCCATTCTCTAGCGCACTTAGTTTTCGCCTCCCTACAGCTTTGGGTAAACCAAAGGCTCATTCTGGTCTTCCCATTATTTCTGTTACCCTTGGAAACAAACCTTTCCTCTGCCTCCTTGCATTTTGTTGTCACATAGTCCATCATTTCGTTTACTAATTTACCTACCAATTCTCTTTCTCACTGAACCTCCTGCAGGAAGTTCCTCATGCCTGTGTAGTACCCCCTTTTGTAGTTTGGCTTTTCACATTCTACTCCTGTTACCCTGTCCACTTGTAACTCTACTACCTATTCAAGACTCAGAGCCATGTGATCACTAGCTCCGACGGGCGTTTCATACGTGATGTCCTCGATGTCTGAGCTAATCAGGGTGAATATGAGGTCCAATCTTCCTTGCTTATCCTCAACTCTCTTTTTGGTGGGGTCCCTAACATGTTACTGCACGAGATTTTCCAGTACCACATCCATTATCTTGGCTCTCCATGTTTCGGGACCCCCACGTGGCTCCAGGTTTTCCCAGTCAATCTTTTTGATTGAAATCACCCTTAACTAGTAACTTTGCTCTACCAGTGTGAGCTCTTCTGGCCACCTCAGCTAGTGTATCCACCAAAACTCTGTTGGTCTCTTCATATTCTTGTCTTGGCTTCCTGCATTTCTGTGGTGGGTTTTACATCACTGCAATGATTACCTTATGTCCCCCAGACTGAATTGTACCTACTATGTAGTCCCTTTCGCCCATATCGTCCATTCCTTCCATTTCCTCAAATCCTCATCGATTTTTAATGAGCAGTGCAACTCTTCCTCCCCCTCTGCTCCCTCTATCTTTCCTCAAGATCTGATATCCAGGTGGGAAGAGTGGGTCTGTTATTATCCTAGCGAGTTTCGTTTCTATGAATGCTATGATGTCTGGGTATGTCTCCTTGATTCTACCATACCAAACTTTCAACTTCTTTTCTAAAACTGAGGTCTGGGAAGAACGTTGGGGTTGAGGGAGTGGGAAACCTGGCAGAGAACTATGGGGGTTGCTGTGGGGGTGAAGTTTGTGATGAGGGTGGGGACAGTGGCTACAGTGTGTGGGTTTTGGGTTAGATTGTTTGGTTGCATTGGGGTTGTCGTGGTTGAGATTCTTCTGTAGGCGATTCTGAGGGAAGTTGCATTTGCTCTTCCTCCTGAGTCTGGGTTCTTCCTGCTCATCTCTGTCTTTGCCTCTCTTTCCTCCTTGCATGGTTGTACCCTCTCTTTCAGTTTCTGCTTTTCTTCTTGTGTTCTGTCGCGGTCGAGGTACATCCTCCGGTACGTCGGTATGTCCCTTAGTCGGGCTTTCTCCTGCAGGATCCTGTTTCGAGCCGATTCTGCCTTGAGTGTCACCTTGACTGGTGTTGATTATTCCACGTCCTCGCCACTCCCAGGCTGAAGAAACACTTCCTAACATCTCTGTGCATCGCCTGATAATAATTTGCCCTCGGCTTAGTCCTTTCTTCCCTCATACCAAGGTCACTGTAGTACTGTTACTACTGCTATTACTACTACTACTACTCCACAAGTGTTACAGAAATAGAACAAACTACATTTATATTCCATGAATCAAAATGACCTTCACATCAACTGACAGTTTCCTGACGATCAGCTGACAGTCTCCTGACGATCAGCTGACAGTCTCCTGACGACCAGCTGACAAGTCAGTGACGACTATTAAAACCCAGTAATATGTTCACATATATGATTGATTGATTGAATATTTATGCAGACAAATGAAATAAATTATAATTAACAAGGGGAGAGGGGAGGGAAGAGGGAGAGGAGAGGGAGGGAAGAGGGGAAGGGAGAGGGAGGAAAGAGGGGAAGGGAGAGGGAGGAAAGAGGGGAGGAAGGGGAGATGGGTGGGGTGAGGAGGAATAGAGAGGTGAAAGAGAATTGGGAGTGGGCATTGGAAAAAGAGAGAGAGAAATAGGAAAGAATGAGGAATGAGGGGAAAACGAGGGTGAATAAGAGAAAGTGGGGAAAATGAGAGTGAAAAGATTTTTCCGAAATGTACAGAATTTTGTACAAAATAACGAATGAACAGTAAACAATGAACAATGAACAATTGTAAGGAAACATTGGTCATGTTTTCTTACAATTGTTGTCACTATTCACCTAGCAAGCAAGTAGGTACTTGGGGTGTTAGTGGACTGGTGTGGGTGGCATCCTGGGGGACAACATTGAAGGACTACAATGGAAATAAGACAGAATTAGAGAAAGTGCAAAGGTTTGCAACAAGACTAGTCCCAGATTTGAGGGGTATGTCCTGGGAGATGTTAAGGCAGCTCAACCAGACGCCGCTGGAGAACAGGAGGGACAGGGGGAGACATGATAACGACATATAAAACACTGAGAGGAATTGATTGGGTGGACATGAGCAGTGAACAAGGAGACCCGGTGAACATCCACATCAACAACAGTAAACAGAAGAAAACAGGAATAATAAGTGAACATAGACATCTGCAACAGTAAGAATATAACAGAGGGAGAGAGAGAGAGAGAGAATCCAGGTCCAAAAGTCACTCTGGGATATATAAAGAAAAACGTAACTCTCAGAGCTGAAACTAGCAGCTCGATGGTAATACACTTCTTCCTCCTCTTCTTCCTCCTCTTCTTCCTCCTCTTCTTCCTCCTCTTCTTCCTCCTCTTCTTCCTCCTCTTCTTCCTCCCCTTCTTCCTCCTCTTCTTCCTCCTCTTCTTCCACCTCCTTGATAAGGAATGAGGAAGGGAGATACGAATGAGGGAAGATGTGATGGGTTAAGTGAGACGACTTCCTGGTGTTCATGAGACCACCTCACTGGAAGATCACCTCACTGGAAGATCACCTCACTGGAAGATCACTTCACTGGAAGATCACCTCACTGGAAGATCACCTCACTGGAAGATCACCTCACTGGAAGATCACCTCACTGGAAGATCACCTCACTGGAAGATCACCTCACTGGAAGATCACCTCACTGGAAGATCACCTCACTGGAAGACCACCTCACTGGAAGATCACCTCACTGGAAGACCACCTCACTGGAAGATCACCTCACTGGAAGACCACCTCACTGGAAGATCACCTCACTGGAAGACCACCTCACTGGAAGATCACCTCACTGGAAGACCACCTCACTGGAAGATCACCTCACTGGAAGATCACCTCACTGGAAGATCACCTCACTGGAAGATCACCTCACTGGAAGATCATCTGAATGGAAGATCATCTAAATGGAAGATAACATCACTGGAAGATCACCTCACTGGAAGATCACCTGACTGGAAGATCATCTGACTGGAAGATCACCTGACTGGAAAATCATCTGACTGGAAGATCACATCACTGGAAGATCACCTCACTGGAAGATCACCTCACTGGAAGATCACCTCACTGGAAGATCACATCACTGCAAGATCACCTCACTGGAAGATCATCTGACTGGAAGATCACCTGACTGGAAGATCATCTGACTGGAAGATCACATCACTGCAAGATCACCTCACTGGAAGATCACCTCACTGGAAGATCATCTGACTGGAAGATCACCTGACTGGAAGATCATCTGACTGGAAGATCACGTCACTGGAAGATCACCTCACTGGAAGATCACCTGACTGGAAGATCACCTGACTGGAAGATCATCTGACTGGAAGATCACCTCACTGGAAGATCACATCACTGGAAGATCACCTCACTGGAAGACCACCTCACTGGAAGATCACCTCATTGGAAGATCA
>NC_091309.1:264430-272031 GCF_038502225.1 Cherax quadricarinatus | reverse complement strand
ATGTTCGTGATCCACTCAACACGACGGACAAGCGTTGGTGTATGTTTAAAAGCCAGGAACCGGTTCATAGTTCTGTTGTAACGTTAGCACACAGAGCACCAGCACGGTCGGGGGACCACCAAACAACACATTTCTAATGATGTTTACCAGAGGTGCTGGCAGTGTAGTCGAGGCTGTAGAGAGAGAGAACAGAGGCGTTGAGCGCTTTAAACAACTCGCCTGCAGAGCATGAATCAAGGGGAGGTATCAGGAATCAAGGGGAGGTATTAGGAATCAAGGGGAGGTATTAGGAATCAAGGGGATGTATCAGGAATCAAGGGGAGGTATTAGGAATCAAGGGGATGTATCAGGAATCAAGGGGAGGTATTAGGAATCAAGGGGAGGTATCAGGAATCAAGGGGAGGTATGAGGAATCAAGGGGAGGTATCAGGAATCAAGGGGAGGTATCAGGAATCAAGGGAGGTATCAGTAATCAAGGGGATGTATCAGGAATCAATGGGAGGTATTAGGAATCAAGGGGAGGTATCAAGAATCAAGAGGAGGTATCAGGAACCAAGGGGAGGTATCAGGAATCAAGGGGAGGTATCAGGAATCAAGGGAGGTATCAAGAATCAAGGGGAGGTATCAAGAATGAAGGGGATGAATCAAGAATCAAGGGGAGGTATCAGTAATCAAGGGGATGTATCAGGAATCAAGGGGAGGTATTAGGAATCATGGGGAGGTATCAAGAATCAAGAGGAGGTATCAGGAACCAAGGGGAGGTATCAGGAACCAAGGGGAGGTATCAGGAATCAAGGGGAGGTATCAGGAATCAAGGGGAGGTATCAAGAATGAAGGGGATGAATCAAGAATCAAGGGGAGGTATCAGTAATCAAGGGGATGTATCAGGAATCAAGGGGAGGTATTAGGAATCAAGGGGAGGTATCAAGAATCAAGAGGAGGTATCAGGAACCAAGGGGAGGTATCAGGAATCAAGGGGAGGTATCAGGAATCAAGGGGAGGTATCAAGAATGAAGGGATGTATCAAGAATCAAGGGGAGGTATCAGTAATCAAGGGGATGTATCAGGAATCAAGGGGAGGTATTAGGAATCAAGGGGAGGTATCAAGAATAAAGAGGAGGTATCAGGAACCAAGGGAAGGTATGAGGAGTCAAGGGGAGGTATCAGGGAAACAGGTACGCACTGTATGTAACAAACGGTCAGTCTGCCTGACGAAAGTACCAACAGGAGCGACTCTGAGTGGAGGTCGAGTGAAAAAATAAGGAATAGTGAGAAAGGGGAAATGATCTCTCTCATGAGAGACCGTGTAGATAGATGTATAGAAGAGAGAGTGAGTACCAAGCGAGAGGTTCTAAATGCTGAACATTAACATCTGTCAATAAAAGAAGAGTGGAGTAGGTAAGGAACAGAAATTGGCTGTCAGGGATTGGCAACGAGAAAAGATAGAGCAGACAGTGAACTGCTGATCTAAACAGACTCAGGTTGGAATACAATGAAAAACAAGAAGTCTGCTGTCATTGTATATTTCGCTGGGGAGGGAAGAGAGTCGAGTGAGCACAATAAAACAGTCAGTAACAGAGGAAGGTAATTTCAGCTTTTGTAAACAGACACTTGCAAGTGTGGACGGGGGCAGCATCTGAGACAGAGAGTAACCTATGTAACAACTTGTGTATCTCCTCCTTCTCCTGTATCCGTAGCTGTACCAGCCCTGGGTACATGTGTGTGTGTACTGGTGGTACAGGGACCGGGAGCTGCTCCCAGTTCTTCCACTACTGCTGAAATTCAACATTTTATAAGTAATATAAAGACTTCACGTTCAGAGAAGTGGAGTGTCTGTGACAGATTACTGTGGGAGGTCCCACTCCCTCTCTCTCCCTCCCTCTCTCTCTCTCTCTCTCTCTCTCCCTTCCTCTCTCTCTCTTTCTCTCTCTCTACATATATCTTCACATACATGCACACAGGACAGCTGCCAGAGGTGTGGATGGCAACAAATGTAGTCACAATTTTTAAGAGGGAGAGATAGGCAGAATTAAACTACAGACCAGAAGAGTGGTGGAGCACCTAGAAGAGTGGTGGAGCACCTAGAAGAGTGGTGGAGCACCTAGAAGAGTGGTGGAGCACCTAGAAGAGTGGTGGAGCACCTAGAAGAGTGGTGAAGCACCTAGATGAGTGGTGAAGCACCTAGAAGAGTGGTGGAGCACCTAGAAGAGTGGTGAAGCACCTAGAAGAGTGGTGGAGCACCTAGAAGAGTGGTGGAGCACCTAGAAGAGTGGTGGTGCACCTAGAAGAGTGGTGAAGCACCTAGATGAGTGGTGAAGCACCTAGAAGAGTGGTGGAGCACCTAGAAGAGTGGTGAAGCACCTAGATGAGTGGTGAAGCACCTAGAAGAGTGGTGGAGCACCTAGAAGAGTGGTGAAGCACCTAGAAGAGTGGTGGAGCACCTAGAAGAGTGGTGGTGCACCTAGAAGAGTGGTGGTGCACCTAGAAGAGTGGTGGAGCACCTAGAAGAGTGGTGGAGCACCTAGAAGAGTGCTAGATGAGTGGTGGAGCACCTAGAAGAGTGCTAGATGAGTGGTGGAGCACCTAGAAGAGTGGTGAAGCACCTAGATGAGTGGTGGAGCACCTAGAAGAGTGGTGAAGCACCTAGAAGAGTGGTGGTGCACCTAGAAGAGTGGTGGTGCACCTAGAAGAGTGGTGGTGCACCTAGAAGAGTGGTGGAGCACCTAGAAGAGTGGTGGAGCACCTAGAAGAGTGGTGGAGCACCTAGAAGAGTGGTGGAGCACCTAGAAGAGTGGTGGAGCACCTAGAAGAGTGGTGGTGCACCTAGAAGAGTGGTGGTGCACCTAGAAGAGTGGTGGAGCACCTAGAAGAGTGGTGGAGAACCTAGAAGAGTGGTGGTGCACCTAGAAGACCTAGAAGAGTGGTGGTGCACCTAGAAGAGTGGTGGAGCACCTAGAAGAGTGGTGGAGCACCTAGATGAGAGCACCTAGAAGAATGGTGCACCTAGAAGAGTGGTGGAGCACCTAGAAGAGTGGTGGAGCACCTAGAAGAGTGGTGGTGCACCTAGAAGAGTGGTGGAGCACCTAGAAGAGTGGTGGAGCACCTAGATGAGTGGTGGAGCACCTAGAAGAGTGGTGGAGCACCTAGAAGAGTGGTGGAGCACCTAGAAGAGTGGTGGAGCACCTAGATGAGTGGTGGAGCACCTAGAAGAGTGGTGGAGCACCTAGAAGAGTGGTGGAGCACCTAGAAGAGTGGTGGAGCACCTAGATGAGTGGTGGAGCACCTAGATGAGTGGTGGAGCACCTAGATGAGTGGTGGAGCACCTAGATGAGTGGTGGAGCACCTAGAAGAGTGGTGGAGCACCTAGATGAGTGGTGGAGCACCTAGAAGAGTGGTGGAGCACCTAGAAGAGTGGTGGAGCACCTAGAAGAGTGGTGGAGCACCTAGAAGAGTGGTGGAGCACCTAGATGAGTGGTGGAGCACCTAGAAGAGTGGTGAAGCACCTAGAAGAGTGGTGGAGCACCTAGAAGAGTGGTGGAGCACCTAGAAGAGTGGTGGTGCACCTAGATGAGTGGTGGAGCACCTAGATGAGTGGTGGAGCACCTAGAAGAGTGGTGGAGCACCTAGAAGAGTGGTGGAGCACCTAGATGAGTGGTGGAGCACCTAGAAGAGTGGTGGAGCACTTAGAAGAGTGGTGGTGCATGAGAGAGTGAGAGAGATAGAGAGAAGGGTAGACTGCACCTTCGTGGACTGTACGAAGACTTTTAACACGGAACTACACAAAACACTGGAACAAAAGCTAGAGCAACAGGCAGGAAGATCACAGCAGTGGATCAGGAAGTAGCTGACTGGAAGGGAACAATGAGTGATTATCTGAGAAGTGTGGGAATGGGTGCATGTGATGAGTAAGGTTCCACAAGGATCAGTATAGGGACTGGTACTGTGTCTCGTGTTACTGTTTGCTGATGATGTGGTATTGATAATAGTCTATACACAAGTGAGAACCAGGAGAGACTACAAATGACTGAGGATAAGCTGCAAGTCTGGCTTGTGGAGTTTAACCCCAGCAACTGCAAAGTTGTGAGGATTTGAATTGGCAAACATGACCACAGACGGAGTACAAGCTCGGCGTCAAAGACTGCAAACATCATTCAAGAAGGATCTAGGAGTGAGCATCACACTGAGCATATCCCCTGACGTGCACATCAACCAAATAACTGCTGAAGCATATGGGCGCCTGGCAAACTTAAAACAGATTCTCGAAACCTAGGTAAAGAGTCACTCAGAACACTGTACACTACGTACGTCAGGCCCATACTGGAGTATGCAGCGCCAGTATGGAACCCACACCTGGTCAAGCACGTCCAGAAATTAGAGAAAGTGCAAAGGTTTGCAACAAGACTAGTCCCGGAGCTAAGGGGGATGTTCTACGAGGAGAGGCTAAGGGAACTCAACCTGGCAACACTGGAAGACAGGAGAGACAGGGAGATATGGTAATGACGTATAAAGTACTGACAGGAATTGACAAGGTGGACAGAGACAGCATGTTCCAGAGGTGTGACACAGCAACAAGGAGTCACAGTTGCAAGTTGAAGACTCAGATGAATCACAGGGATGTTAGGAAGTATTTCTTCAGTCATAGAGTAGTCAGGAAGTGGAATAGCCTGGAAAGTGAGGTGATTGAGGCAGCATTCATACATAGATTTCCGAAGAGGTATGATAAAGCTCATAGAGAAGGAAGAGTGACCTAGTAGCGACCAGTGAAAAGACGGAACCAGGAGCGGTGACTCGACCCCTGCAACAACAAACAGGTAAGTACACACCCAACATACACATATATCATTAAATAATTCCTCAAACCAGAGATCACAATTTATTTCTCTGCAAACGACGACCAACACAAAATTATATATTTGTGCTGGCAACACTGGCCAGAATAATTCTCTAAAATAGTGAGTTGTGTTTATATACTAGTGACCATTACCAGACCTGAGGGTCACCCTAATGTGAGGCAGGGGTGTTAACTAGGGGTGGTAGGAGTGAGGCAGGGGTGTAAACTAGGGGTGGTAGGGGTGAGGCAGGGGTGTAAACTAGTGGTGGTAGGGGTGAGGCAGGGGTGTTAACTAGTGGTGGTAGGGGTGAGGCAGGGGTGTAAACTAGTGGTGGTAGGGGTGAGGCAGGGGTGTAAACTAGGGGTGGTAGGGGTGAGGCAGGGGTGTAAACTAGGGGTGGTAGGGGTGAGGCAGGGGTGTAAACTAGGGGTGGTAGGGGTGAGGCAGGGGTGTAAACTAGTGGTGGTAGGGGTGAGGCAGGGGTGTTAACTAGGGGTGGTAGGGGTGAGGCAGGGGTGTTAACTAGTGGTGGTAGGGGTGAGACAGGGGTGTAAACTAGGGGTGGTAGGGGTGAGGCAGGGGTGTAAACTAGGGGTGGTAGGGGTGAGGCAGGAGTGTTAACTAGGGGTGGTAGGGGTGAGGCAGGAGTGTTTACTAGGGGTGGTAGGGGTGAGGCAGGGGTGTAAACTAGTGGTGGTAGGGGTGAGGCAGGGGTGTAAACTAGTGGTGGTAGGGGTGAGGCAGGGGTGTAAACTAGTGGTGGTAGGGGTGAGGCTGGGGTGTTAACTAGTGGTGGTAGGGGTGAGGCAAGGGTGTTAACAAGGGGTGGTAGGGGTGAGGCAGGGGTGTTAACTAGGGGTGGTAGGAGTGAGGCAGGGGTGTAAACTAGTGGTGGTAGGGGTGAGGCAGGGGTGTTAACTAGGGGTGGTAGGGGTGAGGCAGGGGTGTTAACCAGGGGTGGAAGGGGTGAGGCAGGGGTGTTAACTAGGGGTGGTAGGGGTGAGGCAGGAGTGTTAACCAGGGGTGGTAGGGGTGAGGCAGGGGTGTTAACTAGGGGTGGTAGGGGTGAGGAAGGAGTGTTAACTAGGGGTGGTAGGGGTGAGGCGGGGGTGTTATCTAGGGGTGGTAGGGGTGAGGCAGGAGTGTTAACTAGGGGTGGTAGGGGTGAGGCAGGAGTGTTTACTAGGGGTGGTAGGGGTGAGGCAGGAGTGTTAACTAGGGGTGGTAGGGGTGAGGCAGGGGTGTTAACTAGGGGTGGTAGGGGTGAGGCAGGAGTGTTAACTAGGGGTGGTAGGGGTGAGGCAGGGGTGTTAACTAGGGGTGGTAGGGGTGAGGCAGGGGTGTTAACAAGGGGTGGTAGGGGTGCGGCCGGGGTGTTAACTAGGGGTGGTAGGGGTGAGGCAGGAGTGTTAACTAGGGGTGGTTGGTGTGAGGCAGGGGTGTTAACTAGGGGTGGTAGGGGTGCGGCAGGGGTGTAAACTAGTGGTGGTAGGGGTGAGGCAGGGGTGTAAACTAGTGGTGGTAGGGGTGAGGCAGGGTTGTAAACTAGTGGTGGTAGGGGTGAGGCAGGGGTGTAAACTAGTGGTGGTAGGGGTGAGGCAGGGGTGTTAACTAGTGGTGGTAGGGGTGAGGCAAGGGTGTTAACTAGTGGTGGTAGGGGTGAGGCAAGGGTGTTAACTAGGGGTGGTAGGTGTGAGGCAGGGGTGTTAACTAGGGGTGGTAGGGGTGAGGCAGGGGTGTAAACTAGTGGTGGTAGGGGTGAGGCAGGGGTGTTAACTAGGGGTGGTAGGGGTGAGGCAGGGGTGTTAACCAGGGGTGGAAGGGGTGAGGCAGGGGTGTTAACTAGGGGTGGTAGGGGTGAGGCAGGAGTGTTAACCAGGGGTGGTAGGGGTGAGGCAGGGGTGTTAACTAGGGGTGGTAGGGGTGAGGCAGGAGTGTTAACTAGGGGTGGTAGGGGTGAGGCAGGGGTGTAAACTAGGGGTGGTAGGGGTGAGGCAGGAGTGTTAACTAGGGGTGGTAGGGGTGAGGCAGGAGTGTTTACTAGGGGTGGTAGGGGTGAGGCAGGAGTGTTAACTAGGGGTGGTAGGGGTGAGGCAGGGGTGTTAACTAGGGGTGGTAGGGGTGAGGCAGGAGTGTTAACTAGGGGTGGTAGGGGTGAGGCAGGGGTGTTAACTAGGGGTGGTAGGGGTGAGGCAGGGGTGTTAACCAGGGGTGGTAGGGGTGAGGCAGGGGTGTTAACTAGTGGTGGTAGGGGTGAGGCAGGGGTGTAAACTAGGGGTGGTAGGGGTGAGGCAGGGTTGTAAACTAGTGGTGGTAGGGGTGAGGCAGGGGTGTAAACTAGTGGTGGTAGGGGTGAGGCAGGGGTGTTAACTAGTGGTGGTAGGGGTGAGGCAAGGGTGTTAACTAGTGGTGGTAGGGGTGAGGCAAGGGTGTTAACTAGTGGTGGTAGGTGTGAGGCAGGGGTGTTAACTAGGGGTGGTAGGTGTGAGGCAGGGGTGTTAACTAGGGGTGGTAGGGGTGAGGCAGGGGTGTAAACTAGGGGTGGTAGGGGTGAGGCTGGGGTGTTAACTAGGGGTGGTAGGTGTGAGGCAGGGGTGTTAACTAGGGGTGGTAGGGGTGAGGCAGGGGTGTTAACTAGGGGTGTTAACTTGGGGTGGTAGGGGTGAGGCAGGGGTGTAAACTAGTGGTGGTAGGGGTGAGGCAGGGGTGTAAACTAGTGGTGGTAGGGGTGAGGCAGGGGTGTTAACTAGGGGTGGTAGGGGTGAGGCA
>NC_091309.1:254430-261930 GCF_038502225.1 Cherax quadricarinatus | reverse complement strand
AGAGACAGAGAGATAGTTTAGAACTATTTCCTTAAAAGTACAAATATTGAGTTGATACTGGCATAACCCCTCCCCCCTCTCTCTTTATCTCTCTGTATCTGTGTGTGTCTCTCTCTGTCTCTCACTCTTTCTCTTTCTATCTGTGTCTTCTCTGTGTCTCTATATGTGTCTCTGTCTCTGTCTCTCTGTGTCTCTGTCTTTGTGTCTCTGTCTCTGTGTATCTGTCTCTGTGTCTCTGTCTCTGTGTTTCTGTCTCTGTGTCTGTCTCTGTGTCTCTGTCTCTGTGTCTCTGTCTCTGTGTTTCTGTCTCTGTGTCTGTCTCTGTGTCTCTGTCTCTGTGTCTCTGTTTCTGTGTCTCTGTCTCTGTGTCTCTGTCTCTGTGTTTCTGTCTCTGTGTCTCTGTGTCTGTCTCTGTGTTTCTGTCTCTGTGTCTGTCTCTGTGTTTCTGTCTCTGTGTCTGTCTGTCTCTGTGTCTCTGTCTCTGTGTCTCTTTCTCTGTGTCTCTGTTTCTGTGTCTCTGTCTCTGTGTCTCTGTCTCTGTGTCTCTGTCTCTGTGTCTCTGTCTCTGTGTCTCTTTCTCTGTGTCTCTGTTTCTGTGTCTCTGTCTCTGTGTCTCTGTCTCTGTGTCTCTGTCTCTGTGTCTCTGTCTCTGTGTGTCTTTCTCTGTGTCTCTGTCTCTGTGTCTCTGTCTCTGTGTCTCTGTCTCTGTGTCTCTGTCTCTGTGTCTCTGTCTCTGTGTCTCTGTCTCTGTGTCTGTCTCTGTGTCTCTGTCTCTGTGTCTCTGTCTCTGTGTCTCTGTCTCTGTGTCTCTGTCTCTGTGTCTCTGTCTCTGTGTCTCTGTCTCTGTGTCTCTGTCTCTGTGTCTCTGTCTCTGTGTCTCTGTCTCTGTGTCTCTGTCTCTGTGTCTCTGTCTCTGTGTCTCTGTCTCTGTGTCTCTGTCTCTGTCTCTGTCTCTGTGTCTCTGTCTCTGTGTCTCTGTCTCTGTGTCTCTGTCTCTGTGTCTCTGTCTCTGTGTCTCTGTCTCTGTGTCTCTGTCTCTGTGTCTCTGTCTCTGTGTCTCTGTATCTGTGTCTCTGTGTGTCTGTCTCTGTGTCTCTGTCTCTGTGTCTCTGTCTCTGTGTCTCTGTCTCTGTGTCTCTGTCTCTGTATCTCTGTCTCTGTGTCTGTATCTGTGTCTCTGTCTCTGTGTCTCTGTCTCTGTGTCTCTGTCTCTGTGTCTCTGTCTCTGTGTCTCTGTCTCTGTGTCTCTGTCTCTGTGTCTCTGTCTCTGTGTCTCTGTCTCTGTGTCTCTGTCTCTGTGTCTCTGTCTCTGTGTCTCTGTCTCTGTGTCTCTGTCTCTCTCCTTGAGAAACCTGAGTTGTCTTGATTACCTGACAATGTGTTCCTAGTCCTGACTGGTCTCAGAACTGACTGATCTCTCTGATTGCCAAACACGACCTACATCACCACACTATCTGATTGTATACCCTTTATTAAATCTCATATGTATATATATATATGTATATATATATATATATATATATATATATATATATATATATATATATATATATATATATATATATATATATATATATATATATATATATATATATATATATATATATATATATATATATATATATATAAGCAGAGTGAGAGACTGTCAGTCCCCTGACAGCAATAAATCTGTCAGCATGAGGTAGGCACCTCACTGAGCCATAATCCTTACCCAATATTGCACTCTCTCTATTCTCCCTCTTCGTCTCTCTCTCTCTCTCTCTCTCTCACGGCTCACACCTTTGTTAGAGATCATCTGATGAACGTTGTTCTTTACGTTCTTCTAGTCAGAACGTTAACTTAACATTTAGTGAACATTTTCTGATCAGAGTTATTCTTCTCTCCTCTCCCTATCTCCCTTCATTTTTCCTTCCTTCCTCCCCCTAGTCTCCCTTCCACCTCTACCTTCTTCCACTCTACGGCCACTCCCCTCTTGTACCCTTGTTCACCTGTTGAACCTCTGCTGCTTACGTGCTGTTCGCCTGTTGTGCACCTGTTATACACCTGTTGGATACCTGTTCTATACTTGTGCACCTGCTGTGCACCTAATCTACACCTGATGTACACCTGTTGTTCACCTGATGTACACCTGTTGTGCACCTGATGTACACCTGTTGTACACCTTTTTTGCACCTAGTGCACACCTGTTTATAAATGTTGTTCATATGCGACCTGTTGTGCACCTGTTGTTTGCCTGTTTTTCACCTGTTGTGGCATGCAAAGAGTACCTTACACTTTATTACGCGTATGTACACACTCCCATATACGCTGGCTCAAAACCAGAGAACATGCTACTAAGGTGACGTGGTTCCACTCACGGTCAGCAATTGGCAGACTTCCACAGCAGCTGGTTGAACACGGTTCCCTCTCTCTCTCTCTCTCTGGCTTTTGTCTTTGCCCTGAATACCATGTTGTACACTTATATTTCAAACTCTTTTATATAGTGTACATATTATACATGCTTGGTGAAGGAGAATACAAATTAAAGAATACTGCTGTGTTTATTTTCGCTACAAGTCCCATTACGACCAGGTCAACAAGCCATCATCAATTGTGTGAGTAATACTTGTTGAATACCTGTTGTATACCTGTTGTATACCTGTTTTATGTCTGGCAGAGCGACAGTGCTCGGCACGACACTTCACACATTTCTCTAGGAGAGAAAGAAGTGTAAATTGTACTGGTGTGTAGACATAACACACACACACACACACACACACACACACACACACACACACACACACAAAGTGACAAAACTAAGGCAAGAAAGAGAGAGGGGTGGATAGACTGCTGTTTCTTGGACTGCAAGAAGGCCTTCGACACAGTTCCTCACAAGAGGTTAATGCAAAAGCTAGAGGATCAGGCACACATAACAGGGAGGGCACTGCAATGGATCAGAGAATATCTGACAGGGAGGCAACAACGAGTCATGGTACGTGACAAGGTGCCCGAGTGGGCGCCTGTGACAAACGGGGTTCCACAGGGGTCAGTCCTAGGACCTGTGCTGTTCTTGGTATATGTGAACGACATAACGGAAGGGATAGACTCAGAAGTGTCCTTGTTTGCAGATGATGTGAAGTTAATGAGAAGAATCAAATCGGATGAGGATCAGGCAGGACTACAAAGAGACCTGGACAGGCTACAAGCCTGGTCCAGCAACTGGCTCCTTGAATTTAACTCCGCCAAATGCAAAGTCATGAAGATTGGTGAAGGGCAAAGAAGACCGCAGACACAGTATAGTACAGGTGGCCAAAGACTACAAACCTCACTCAAGGAAAAAGATCTTGGGGTGAATATAACACCGAGCATATCTCCTGAGGCGCACATCAATCAGATAACTGCTGCAGCATACGGGCGTCTGGCAAACCTAAGGATAGCGTTCCGATACCTCAGTAAGGATTCGTTTAAGACTCTGTATACCATTTACGTCAGGCCCATACTGGAGTATGCAGCACCAGTTTGGAATCCACACCTAGTCAAGCACGTCAAGAAATTAGAGAAAGTGCAAAGGTTTGCAACAAGACTAGTCCCATAGCTAAGGGGATTGTCCTACGAAGAAAGGTTAAGGGAAATTGGCTGACGACACTGGAGGACAGGAGGGTCAGGGGAGACATGATAACGACATATACAATCCTGCGCGGAATAGACAAGGTGGACAAAGACAGGATGTTCTAAAGATGGGACACAGACACAAGAGGTCACAATTGGAAGTTGAAGACTCAGATGAATCAAAGGGATGTTAGGAAGTATTTCTTCAGTCATAGAGTTGTCAGGCCGTGGAATAGCCTAGAAAGTGACGTAGTGGAGGCAGGAACCATACATAGCTTTAAGACGAGGTATGATAAAGCATATGGAGCAGGGAGAGAGAGGACCTACTAGCAATCAGTGAAGAGGCGGGGCCAGGAGCTATGAATCAACCTCGGCAACCACAAATAGGTAGATACACACACAATAACCCAAGATGATCAGTGTGGATCGCACAAAAACTCTACGGTCGTGTGGAGCCCAGTTTCATTTACTATTGACGAACACTAATAACACATTAATAACACTAATAACACAATAATAACACTAATAACACAATAATAACACTAATAACACAATAATAACACAATAATAACACTAATAACACAATAATAACACTAATAACACAATAATAACACTAATAACACAATAATAACACTAATAACACAATAATAACACTAATAACACAATAATAACACTAATAACACAATAATAACACTAATAACACAATAATAACACTAATAACACAATAATAACACTAATAACACAATAATAACACTAATAACACCTAATAACACAATAATAACACTAATAACACAATAATAACACTAATAACACAATAATAACACTAATAACACAATAATAACACAATAATAACACTAATAACACAATAATAACACTAATAACACCACTAGTAACACCACTAATAACACAATAATAACACTAATAACACAATAATAACACTAATAACACAATAATAACACTAATAACACCACTAGTAACACCACTAATAACACAATAATAACACTAATAACATAATTACCACCAATACCACCATCACTACCATCACTACCACCACTACCACCACTACCACCACTACCACCACTACCACCACTACCACCACGACGACCACTACCACCACTACCACCACTACCACCACCACTACCACTACCACCACTACCACCACTACCACCACGACCACCACTATCACCACTACCACCACTACCACCACGACCACCACTACCACCACTACCATCACTACCACCACTACCACCACTACCACCACGACCACCACTACCACCACTACCATCACTACCACCACGACCACCACTACCACCACTACCATCACTACCACCACGACGACCACTACCACCACTACCACCACTACCACCACGACCACCACTACCACCACTACCACCACTACCACCACGACCACCACTATCACCACTACCACCACTACCACCACGACCACCACTACCACCACTACCATCACTACCACCACTACCACCACTACCACCACGACCACCACTACCACCACTACCATCACTACCACCACGACCACCACTACCACCACTACCATCACTACCACCACGACCACCACGACCACCACTACCATCACTACCATCACTACCACCACGACCACCACTACCACCACTACCACCACTACCACCACCACTACCATCACTACCACCACTACCATCACTACATCACTACCACCACGACCACCACTACCACCACTACCACCACGACCACCACTACCACCACTACCATCACTACCACCACGACCACCACTACCACCACTACAACCACTATCACCACCACTACCATCACTATCACCACGACCACCACTACCACCACTACCACCACTACCACCACCACTACCACCACTACCACCACCACTACCACCACTACCACCACTGCCACCACTACCACCACTACCACCACCACTACCACCACCACTACCACCACCACTACCACCACCACTACCACCACTAACACCACTACCACAACTGCCACCACTGCTACCACCACTATCACCACTACCGTCACTATCACCACCACTACTACTACTACCACCACTACCACCACTACCACCACTACCTTCACTACCACCACTACCACCACTACCACCACTACCACCACTACCACAACTACCACCACTACCACCACTACCACAACTACCACCATTACTACCACTACCACCACTACCACAACTACCACCACTACCACAACTACCACCACTGCCACCACTACCACCACTGCCACCACTACAACCACCACCACCACTACCACCACTAACACCACTACCGCCACTGCCACCACTACTACCACCACTATCCCCACTACCAGCACTACCACCACTACTACCACCACTACCACAACTACCACCACTACCACAACTACCACCACTGCCACAACTACCACCACTTCCACAACTACCACA
The DNA here is from genome assembly GCF_038502225.1 of Cherax quadricarinatus. Taxonomy (NCBI): domain Eukaryota; kingdom Metazoa; phylum Arthropoda; class Malacostraca; order Decapoda; family Parastacidae; genus Cherax; species Cherax quadricarinatus. The sequence goes on along the minus strand of NC_091309.1, from coordinate 255,923 downwards.
TCTACCACCACTTCCACCACTATCACAACTACAACCACTACCACCACTACCACCACGACGACCACTACCACCACTACCACCACTACCACCACCACCACTACCACCACTACCACCACGACCACCACTATCACCACTACCACCACTACCACCACGACCACCACTACCACCACTACCATCACTACCACCACTACCACCACTACCACCACGACCACCACTACCACCACTACCATCACTACCACCACGACCACCACTACCACCACTACCATCACTACCACCACGACCACCACTACCACCACTACCACCACTACCACCACTACCACCACTACCACCACTACCACCACTACCACCACTACCACCACTACCACCACTACCACCACTACCACCAGGACCACCACTACCACCACTACCACCACTACCACCACTACCACCACTACCACCAGGACCACCACTACCACCACTACCACCACTACCACCAGGACCACCACTACCACCACTACCACCACTACCACCACTACCACCAGGACCACCACTACCACCACTACCACCACGACCACCACTACCACCACCACTACCATCACTACCACCACTACCATCACTACATCACTACCACCACGACCACCACTACCACCACTACCACCACGACCACCACTACCACCACTACCACCACAACCACCACCACCACCACCACCACCACTACCACCACAATCACCACCACAACCATCACTATCACCACGACCACCACTACCACCACTACCACCACTACCACCACCACTACCACCACTACCACCACCACTACCACCACTACCACCACTGCCACCACTACCACCACTACCACCACCACTACCACCACCACTACCACCACCACTACCACCACCACTACCACCAGTAACACCACTACCACAACTGCCACCACTGCTACCACCACTATCACCACTACCAGCACTACCACCACCACTACCACCACTACCACAACAACCACCACTACCACCACTACCACAACTACCACCACTACCACAACTACCACCACTACCACCACTACCACTACTACCACAACTACCACCACTACCACAACTACCACCATTACTACCACTACCACCACTACCACAACTACCGCCACTACCACAACTACCACCACTGCCACCACTACCACCACTGCCACCACTACAACCACTATCACTACTACCACCACTACCGCCACTACCGCCACTACCACTACTACCACCACTGCCACCACTACCACCACTACCACCACTACCACCACCACTGCCACCACTACCACCACTACCACCACTACCACCACCACCACCACTACCACCACTTCCACAACTACCACATCTACCACCACTTCCACCACTATCACAACTACAACCACTACCACCACTACCACAACTACCACAACTACCACCACTACCACCACTACCACAACTACCACCACTATCACCACTACCAACACTACCACCACTACCACAACCACTACCACCACTACCACCACT
>NC_091309.1:201930-251930 GCF_038502225.1 Cherax quadricarinatus | reverse complement strand
GTTTGGAATTAAAGAGCGGAAACGCGATATCGGTGAGAGTATAAACGGTGTGTGGAATATCGAGTGAGAGGCACACACACACACACACACACACACACACACACACACACTACCAGAGTGGGCGCCTGTTACGAGCGGGGTCCCACAGGGGTCAGTTCTAGGACCAGTGCTATTTTTTGATATATGTGAACGACATGATGGAAGGAATAGACTCTAAAGCGTCCCTGTTCGCAGATGACGTGAAGTTGATGAGAAGAATTAAATCGGACGAGGATGAGGCAGGACTGCAAAGAGACCTGGACAGGCTGGACATGTGGTCCAGTAACTGGCTTCTCGAATTCAATCCAGCCAAATGCAAAGTCATGAAGATTGGGGAGGGGCAAAGAAGACCGCAGACAGAGTATAGGCTAGGTGGACAAAGACTACAGACCTAACTCAGGGAGAAAGACCTTGGGGTGACCATAACACCGAGCACATCACCGGAGGCACACATCAACCAAATAACCGCTGCAGCATACGGGCGCCTGGCAAACCTGAGAATAGCGTTCCGATACCTTAATAAGGAATCGTTCAAGACACTATACACTGTGTATGTTAGGCCCATACTGGGGTATGCAGCACCAGTCTGGAACCCACACCTGGTCAAGCACGTCAAGAAGTTAGAGAAAGTACAAAGGTTTGCAACAAGGCTGGTTCCAGAGCTCAAGGGAATGTCGTACGAGGATAGGTTAAGGGAAATCGGACTGACGACACTGGAGGACAGAAGGGTCAGGGGAGACATGATAACGACATACAAGATACTGCGGGGAATAGACAAGGTGGACAGAGATAGGATGTTCCAGAGAGGGGACACAGGGACAAGGGGTCACAACTGGAAGCTGAAGACTCAGACGAGTCACAGGGACGTTAGGAAGTATTTCTTCAGTCATAGAGTTGTCAGCAAGTGGAATAGCCTAGCAAGTGAAGTAGTGGAGGCAGGAACCATACATAGTTTTAAGAAGAGGTATGACAAAGCTCAGGAAGCAGAGAGAGAGAGGATCCAGTAGCGATCAGTGAAGAGGCGGGGCCAGGAGCTGAGTCTCGACCCCTGCAACCACAATTAGGTGAGTACAATTAGGTGAGTACACACACACACACACACTCACACACACACACACACACACACACACACACACACACACACACACACACACACACACACACACACACACACTCACACACTCACACACACTCACACACTCACACACACACACACACACACACACACACACACACACACACACACACACACACACACACACACACACACACACACACACACACACACACACACACACTCACACACACACTCACACACACACACACACACACACACACACACACACACACACACACACACACACACACACACACACACACACACACACACACACTCACACACACACTCACACACACACACACACACACACACACACTCACACACATAAGGTAGACAGGGACAGGATGTTCCAGAGAGGGGACACAGAAACAAGGGGTCACAATTGGAAGCTGAAGACTCAGACGAGTCACAGGGATGTTAGGAAGTATTTCTTCAGTCATAGAGTCGTCAGGAAGTGGAATAGCCTAGCAAGTGATGTAGTGGAGGCAGAAACCATACGTAGCTTTAAGACGAGGTATGACAAAGCTCACGAAGCAGAGAGAGAGAGAGAGGACCTAGTAGCGACAAGTGAAGAGACGGGGCCAGGAGCTGAGTCTCGACCCCTGCAACCACAATTAGGTGAGTACACACACACAATGGGAAAAACAGTGTATAAAACAGTGTTGCCAAGAGCAACACACCAACAGTGTTCCCAGGATTAGTGTATGTAGTTCCTACAGTGAGAGTACAGCGACTCAGTGCTGCAGTGGTCGTCCCTCACTGTTCAAACTTCACAGTTCAATCAGCTGAGCAGTCAGTCATGACCTTTAAAGACTTGCCTGTTTGTTGTTCAAAGTTCAGAGTGTTCACGTGACCCCCCCCTCTATACCACTGTACCACTGTACCACAGCGGGGTGCTGGAAGTACAGTTGTTCTCCAGCACCTACCAATGACAGTGAGGGAGGGAGCACCAGGGTAACCTACTTCACGTGTAGGTGACACCTATGTAGGTGACACCCATGTAGATGGTACCCATGTATGTTACACCCACGTAGGTGATACCCATGTAGGTGACACCCATGTAGGCAACAGCAATGTAGGTGACACCCATGAAGGTGACACCCATGTAGGTGACACCCATGTAGGTAACACCCTTGTAGGTGACACCCATGTAGGTGACACCTATGTAGGTGACACCCATGAAGGTGACACCCATGTAGGTGACACCCATGTAGGTGACATCCATGTAGGTGACACCCATGTAGGTGACACACATGTAGGTGACACCCATGTAGGTAACACCAATGTAGGTGACACTCATGAAGGTGACACCCATGTAGGTGTCACCAATGTAGGTGACACCCATGAAGGTGACACCAATGTAGGTGACACCCATGTAGGTGACACCCATGTAGGTGACACCCATGTAGGTGACACCCTTGTAGGTGACACCCATGTTAGTGACACCCATGTAGGTGACACCAATGTAGGTGACACCCATGTAGATGTCACCAATGTAGGTGACACCCATGAAGGTGACACCCATGTAGGTGACACCCATGTAGGTGACACCCTTGTAGGTGACACCCATGTTAGTGACACCCATGTAGGTGACACCCATGTAGGTGACACCTATGTAGGTGACACCCATGTAGGTGACATCCACGTAGGTGACACCCATGTAGATGGTACCCATGTAGGTGACACCCATGTAGGTCACACCTGTGTAGGTGACACCCATGAAGGTAACATCCATGTAGGTGACACCTGTGTAGGTGACACCCATGAAGGTGACACCCATGTAGGTGACACCAATGTAGGTGACACCCATGAAGGTGACACCATTGTAGGTGACACCCATGTATTTGACACCCATGTAGGTGACACCTACATAGGTGACACCCATGTAGGTGACACCCATGTAGGTGACACCCATGTAGGTGACACCCATGTAGGTGACACCCATGTAGGTGACACCTGTGTAGGTGACACCCATGTAGGCAACACCAATGTAGGTGACACCCATGAAGGTGATACCCATGTATGTGTCACCAATGTAGGTGACACCCATGAAGGTGACACCAATGTAGGTGACACCCATGTAGGTGACACCCATATAGGTGACACCAATGTAGGTGACACCCATGTAGGTGACACCAATGTAGGTGACACCTATGTAGGTGACACCCATGTAGGTGACACCCATGTAGATGATACCCATGTAGGTGACACCCATGTAGGTGACTCCCATGTAGGTGACACCCATGTAGGTGACACCTATGTAGGTGACACCAATGAAGGTGATACCCGTGTAGGTGACTCCCACGTAGGTGACACCCATGTAGGTAACACCCATGTAGGTGACACCCATGTCGGTGACACCCATGTAGGTGGTACCCATGTATGTGACACCCATGTAGATGGTACCCATGTATGTGACACCCATGTAGGTGACACCCATGTAGGTGGTACCCATGTAGGTGACACTCATGTAGGTGGTACCCATGTATGTGACACCCATGTAGATGGTACCCATGTATGTGACACCCATGTAGGTGACACCCATGTAGGTGACACCCATGTAGGTGGTACCCATGAAGGTGATACCCGTGTAGGTGACTCCCACGTAGGTGACACCCATGTAGGTGACACCCATGTAGGTGGTACCCATGTAGGTGACACTCATGTAGGTGGTACCCATGTATGTGACACCCATGTAGATGGTACCCATGTATGTGACACCCATGTAGGTGACACCCATGTAGGTGACACCCATGTAGGTGGTACCCATGTAGGTGACACCCACGTAGGTGACACCCATGTAGGTGGTACCCATGTATGTGACACCCATGTAGATGGTACCCATGTATGTGACACCCATGTAGGTGACACCCATGTAGGTGACACCCATGTAGGTGGTACCCATGTAGGTGACACCCATGTAGGTGACACCCATGTAGGTGGTACCCATGTAGGTGACACCCATGTAGGTGACACCCATGTAGGTGACACCCATGTAGGTGACACCCATGTAGGTGACACCCATGTAGGTGGTACCCATGAAGGTGATACCCGTGTAGGTGACTCCCACGTAGGTGACACCCATGTAGGTGACACCCATGTAGGTGGTACCCATGTAGGTGACACTCATGTAGGTGGTACCCATGTATGTGACACCCATGTAGATGGTACCCATGTATGTGACACCCATGTAGGTGACACCCATGTAGGTGACACCCATGTAGGTGGTACCCATGTAGGTGACACCCACGTAGGTGACACCCATGTAGGTGGTACCCATGTATGTGACACCCATGTAGATGGTACCCATGTATGTGACACCCATGTAGGTGACACCCATGTAGGTGACACCCATGTAGGTGGTACCCATGTAGGTGACACCCATGTAGGTGACACCCATGTAGGTGGTACCCATGTAGGTGACACCCATGTAGGTGACACCCATGTAGGTGGTACGCATGTAGGTGACACCCACGTAGGTGACACCCATGTAGGTGGTACCCATGTATGTGACACCCATGTAGATGGTACCCATGTATGTGACACCCATGTAGGTGACACCCATGTAGGTGACACCCACGTAGGTGGTACCCATGTAGGTGACACCCATGTAGGTGACACCCATGTAGGTGGTACCCATGTAGGTGACACCCATGTAGGTGACACCCATGTAGGTGACACCCATGTAGGTGACACCCATGTAGGTGACACCCATGTAGGTGGTACCCATGTAGGTGACACCCATGTAGGTGACACCCATGTAGGTGACACCCATGTAGGTGACACCCATGTAGGTGACACCCATGTAGGTGACACCCATGTAGGTGACACCCATGTAGGTGATACCCATGTAGGTGACACCCATGTAGGTGACACCCATGTAGGTGACACCCATGTAGGTGACACCCATGTAGGTGACACCCATGTAGGTGACACCCATGTAGGTGACACCCATGTAGGTGACACCCATGTAGGTGACACCCATGTAGGTGACACCCATGTAGGTGACACCCATGTAGGTGGTACCCATGTAGGTGACACCCATGTAGGTGACCCCCATGTAGGTGACACCCATGTAGGTGACACCCATGTAGGTGACACCCATGTAGGTGACACCCATGTAGGTGACACCCATGTAGGTGGTACCCATGTAGGTGACACCCATGTAAGTGACACCCATGTAGGTGACACCCATGTAGGTGACACCCATGTAGGTGACACCCATGTAGGTGACACCCATGTAGGTGACACCCATGTAGGTGACACCCATGTAGGTGTCACCCATGGAGGTGGTAGGTGAGACCCATGTAGGTGACACCCATGTAGGTGACCCCCATGTAGGTGACACCCATGTAGGTGACACCCATGTAGGTGACACCCATGTAGGTGGTACCCATGTAGGTGACACCCATGTAGGTGACACCCATGTAGGTGACACCCATGTAGGTGACACCCATGTAGGTGACACCCATGTAGGTGACACCCATGTAGGTGACACCCATGTAGGTGACACCCATGTAGGTGACACCCATGTAGGTGGTACCCATGTAGGTGACACCCATGTAGGTGACCCCCATGTAGGTGACACCCATGTAGGTGACCCCCATGTAGGTGACACCCATGTAGGTGACACCCATGTAGGTGACACCCATGTAGGTGACACCCATGTAGGTGACACCCATGTAGGTGACACCCATGTAGGTGACACCCATGTAGGTGACACCCATGTAGGTGACACCCATGTAGGTGACACCCATGTAGGTGACACCCATGTAGGTGACACCCATGTAGGTGACACCCATGTAGGTGACACCCATGTAGGTGACACCCATGTAGGTGACACCCATGTAGGTGACACCCATGTAGGTGGTACCCATGTAGGTGACACCCATGTAGGTGACACCCATGTAGGTGACACCCATGTAGGTGACACCCATGTAGGTGACACCCATGTAGGTGACACCCATGTAGGTGGTACCCATGTAGGTGACACCCATGTAGGTGACACCCATGTAGGTGACACCCATGTAGGTGACACCCATGTAGGTGACACCCATGTAGGTGACACCCATGTAGGTGACACCCATGTAGGTGACACCCTTGTTCGTGACACCCATGTAGGTGGTACCCATGTAGGTAGTGCCTATGTAGGTGACACCCATGTATGTGACACCCATGTAGGTGACACCCATGTAGGTGACACCCATGTAAGTGACACCCATGTAGGTGACACCATGTAGGTGACACCATGTAGGTGACACCCATGTAGGTGACACCCATGTAGGTGACACCCATGTAGGTGACACCCATGTAGGTGACACCCATGTAGGTGACACCCATGTAGGTGACACCATGTAGGTGACACCCATGTAGGTGACACCCATGTAGGTGACACCCATGTAGGTGACACCCATGTAGGTGACACCCATGTAGGTGACACCCATGTAGGTGACACCCATGTAGGTGACACCCATGTAGGTGACACCCATGTAGGTGACACCCATGTAGGTGGTACCCATGTAGGTGACACCCATGTAGGTGACACCCATGTAGGTGACACCCATGTAGGTGACACCCATGTAGGTGACACCCATGTAGGTGACACCAATGTAGGTGACACCCATGTAGGTGACACCCATGTAGGTGACACCCATGTAGGTGACACCCATGTAGGTGACACCCATGTAGGTGACACCCATGTAGGTGACACCCATGTAGGTGACACCCATGTAGGTGACACCCATGTAGGTGACCCCCATGTAGGTGACACCCATGTAGGTGACCCCCATGTAGGTGACACCCATGTAGGTGACACCCATGTAGGTGACACCCATGTAGGTGACACCCATGTAGGTGACACCCATGTAGGTGACACCCATGTAGGTGACACCCATGTAGGTGACACCCATGTAGGTGGTACCCCATGTAGGTGACACCCATGTAGGTGACACCCATGTAGGTGACACCCATGTAGGTGACACCCTTGTTGTAGACACCCATGTAGGTGACACCCATGTAGGTGACACCCATGTAGGTGACACCCATGTAGGTGGTACCCATGTAGGTGACACCCATGTAGGTGACCCCCATGTAGGTGACACCCATGTAGGTGACCCCCATGTAGGTGACACCCATGTAGGTGACACCCATGTAGGTGACACCCATGTAGGTGACACCCATGTAGGTGACACCCATGTAGGTGACACCCATGTAGGTGACACCCATGTAGGTGACACCCATGTAGGTGGTACCCATGTAGGTGACACCCATGTAGGTGACACCCATGTAGGTGACACCCATGTAGGTGACACCCATGTAGGTGACACCCATGTAGGTGACACCCATGTAGGTGACACCCATGTAGGTGACACCCATGTAGGTGACACCCATGTAGGTGACACCCATGTAGGTGACACCCATGTAGGTGACACCCAGGAAGAGATAATTAGAATAAAACGAGAATAAACGTGATAATTAAACGGGAGAATAAAACGAGACAATATTAGTTACTTTATTGCGTGAGTACAATCAGAGTCTGTACAAGATTATGTACAAGGTGTGTGGGCGGGTGTGGGCGGGTGTGGGCGGGTGTGGGCGGGTGTGGGCGGGTGTGGGCGGGTGTGGGCGGGTGTTGGAGGGTGTGGGCTGGTGTGGGCGGGGATCAGGAGCTGCAGTATTGGGCTCAGAGCTGAAGGTCAACCAGGAGACATGTCGGATTCTATTTGTGATTTGTGAGAGACATGATGTGACATGATGTTGTGAGTCATGATGTGACATGATGTTGTGAGTCATGATGTGGCATGATGTTGTGAGTCATGATGTGACATGATGTTGTGAGTCATGATGTGGCATGATGTTGTGAGTCATGATGTGACATGATGTGAGACATGATGTTATGAAACATGATGTGAGATATGATGTTGTGAGATGATGTTATGAGAAATGATGTTGTGAGACATGATGTGACATGATGTGAGACATGATGTTATGAGACATGATGTTGTGAGACATGATGTTATGAGACATGATGTTATGAGACATGATGTTGTGAGACATGATGTGAGACATGATGTTGTGAGACATGATGTTGTGAGACATGATGTTGTGAGACATGATGTTATGAGACATGATGTTGTGAGACATGATGTTGTGAGACATGATGTGAGACATGATGTTATGAGACATGATGTTGTGAGACATGATGTTGTGAGACATGATGTTATGAGACATGATGTTGTGAGACATGATGTTGTGAGACATGATGTGAGACATGATGTTATGAGACATGATGTTATGAGACATGATGTTGTGAGACATGATGTTATGAGACATGATGTGAGACATGATGTTATGAGACATGATGTTATGAGACATGATGTGAGACATGATGTTATGAGACATGATGTTATAAGACATGATGTTATGAGATATGATGTTATGAGACATGATGTTGTGAGACATGATGTTGTGAGACATGATGTTGTGACACATGATGTTATGAGACATGATGTTGTGAGACATGATGTTGTAAGACATGATGTTATGAGACATGAAGTTATGAGACATGATGTTGTGAGACATGATGTTATGAGACATGATGTGAGACATGATGTTATGAGACATGATGTTGTAAGACATGATGTTATGAGACATGATGTTATGAGACATGATGTTGTGAGACATGATGTTGTGAGACATGATGTTGTGAGACATGATGTTATGAGACATGATGTTGTGAGACATGATGTTATGAGACATGATGTGAGACATGATGTTATGAGACATGATGTTGTAAGACATGATGTTATGAGACATGATGTTATGAGACATGATGTTGTGAGACATTGTGTTGTGAGACATGATGTTGTGAGACATGATGTTATGAGACATGATGTTATGAGATATGATGTTGTGAGGCATGATGTTATGAGACATGATGTTGTGAGACATGATGTTATGAGACATGATGTTGTGAGACATGATGTTGTGAGACATGATGTTATGAGACATGATGTTGTGAGACATTGTGTTGTGAGACATGATGTTGTGAGACATGATGTTATGAGACATGATGTTATGAGACATGATGTTATGAGACATGATGTTATGAGACATGATGTTATGAGACATGATGTTATGAGACATGATGTTGTGAGACATGATGTTGTGAGACATGATGTTATGAGACATGATGTTGTGAGACATGATGTTATGAGACATGATGTTGTGAGACATGATGTTATGAGACATGATGTTATGAGATATGATGTTATGAGACATGATGTTGTGAGACATGATGTTATGAGACATGATGTTATGAGACATGATGTTATGAGACATGATGTTATGAGACATGATGTTATGAGACATGATGTTATGAGACATTATCTTGTGAGATATGATGTTGTGAGACATCATGTGTGGTAGTGGTGGTAGTAGTGGTGGTAGTAGTGGTGGTAGTAGTGGTGGTAGTAGTGGTGGAAGTAGAGGTGGTAGTAGTGGTAGTAGTAGTGGTAGTAGTGCTGGTAGTAGTGCTGGTAATAGTGGTAGTAGTTGTGGTAGTAGTGGTGGTAGTAGTGCTGGTAGTAGTGCTGGTAGTAGTGGTAGTAGTGGTGGTGGTAGTTGTGGTGGGAGTAGTGGTGGATATAGAGGTGGTAGTAGTGGTGGTAGTAGTGCTGGTAGTAGTGGTAGTAGTTGTGGTGGTAGTAGTGGTGGTAGGAGTGGTGGTAGTAGTTGTGGTGGCAGTTGTGGTGGTAGTAGTAGTAATGGTGGTAGGAATGGTGGTAGTAGTGGTGGTAGTAGTGGTGGTAGTAGATGTGGCGGTAGTAGTGGTGGTAGTAGTGGTGGTAGTAGATGTGGTGGTAGTAGTGGTGGTAGGAGTGGTGGTAGTGGTTTTGGTGGTAATAGTGGTTGTAGTAATTGTGGCGGTAGTAGTGGTGGTAGTAGTTGTGGTGATAGTAGTAGTGGTAGTAGTTGTGGTAGTAGTAGTGGTGGTAGGAGTGGTGGTAGTAGTTGTGGTAGTAGTAGTAATAGCGGTAGGAATGGTGGTAGTAGTGGTAGTAGTGTTGGTAGTAGTTGTGGTTGTAGAGGTTATGGGATGGGTGGTGGTAGCAGTTGTGGTGGTAGTAGTGGTAGTAGTAGTAATGGTGGTAGTAATTGTGGTAGGAATGGTTGTAGCAGTGGTGGCAGTAGTGGTGGTAGGAGTGGTGGTAGTAGTGGTAATGGTGGTAGTAGTTGTGGAGGTAGTAGTGGTAGTAGTGTTGGTAGTAGTGGTAGCAGTGATGGTAGTAGTGGTGGTAGTAGTGGTGGTAGTAGTTGCAATAGTGGTGGTAGTAGTGATGGTAGTGGTGGCAGTAGTAGTGGTAGTGGTGGTACTAGTGGTAGTAGTGGTGGCAGTAGTGGTAGTGGTGGTAGTAGTGGTGGTAGTAATGGTAGTATTAGTAGCAGTGGTGATAGTGATGGTAGTGGTAGTAGTGGTGGTATTGGTGGCAGTAATGGTAGTGGTGGTAGTAATGGTAGTGATGGTAGTAGTGGTAGTGGTGGTAATAGTGGTGGCAGTAGTGGTAATAGTTATAGCAGTGGTGGTAGTGGTGGTAGTAGTGGTGGTAGTGGTGGCAGTAGTGGTAGTGGTGGTAGTAGTGGCGGTAGTGGTGGCAGTAGTGGTAGTGGTGGTAGTGGTTGTAGTAGTGGTAGTAGTGGTAGTAGTGGTGGCAGTAGTGGTGGCAGTAGTGGTAGTGGTGGTAGTAGTGGTAGTGGTGGTAGTAGTCTTAGTGGTGGTAGTAGTGGTGGCAGTATTGGTAGTGGTGGTAGTGATGGTAGTAGTGTTGGTGGTGGTAGTAGTGGTAGTGGTGGTAGTAGTGATGGCAGTAGTGGTAATGGTGGTAGTGGTGGTAGTGATAGTAGTAGTGTTATTGGTGGTAGTGGTGGTAGTGATAGTAGTAGTGTTATTGGTGGTAGTGATAGTAGTAGTGTTATTGGTGGTAGTGGTGGTAGTGATAGTAGTAGCGTTATTGGTAGTAGTGGTGGTAGTGATAGTAGTAGCGTTATTGGTGGTAGTGGTGGTAGTGATAGTAGTAGCGTTATTGGTGGTAGTGGTGGTAGTGATAGTAGTAGTGTTATTGGTGGTAGTGGTGGTAGTGATAGTAGTAGTGTTATTGGTGGTAGTGGTGGTAGTGATAGTAGTGTTATTGGTGGTAGTGGTGGTAGTGATAGTAGTAGTGTTATTGGTGGTAGTGGTGGTAGTGATAGTAGTATTGGTAGTGGTGGTAGTGGTGGCAGCAGTTGTAGTGGTGGTAGTAGTGGTAGTGGTGGTAGTAGTGGTGGCAGTATTGGTAGTGGTGGTAGTGGTCGTAGTGATAGTAGTGTTAGTGGTGGTAGTAGTGGTAGTGGTGGTAGTAGTGGTGGCAGTAGTGGTAGTAGTGGTGGTAGTGATAGTAGTAGTTTTATTGGTGGTAGTGGTGGTAGTGATAGTAGTTGGTAGTGGTGGTAGTTCCTGGTACCTCCAGTATACTACCAGCTCCTCACTGGGTAGGTTGGCTGTAAGCCGCCCACTGAGGGAGGGTGGTGGGCGTGAGGGGTGCCGGGGTGCCGCCCACTGTGGGTGGGTTGTGGACGTGAGGGTGCCGCCCACTGTGGGCGGGTGGTTGGAAAGGTGATGCCACCCACTGTGGGTGGGTGGTGGGAGGGGTGGTGCCACCCACTGTGGGCGGGTGGTGGGCGTGAGTATGCCGCCCACTGTGGGCGGGTTTCGGGTGTGAGGGTGGGTGGTGGTCGTATCACGTGAGTGAAGGTGAACACGTGTTATAACACCTGATGATAACACGTGATAACACCTGACGATAACACGTGATAACACCTGATGATAACACGTGATAACACCTGACGATAACACGTGATAACACCTGATGATAACACGTGATAGCACCTGATGATAACACGTGATAGCACCTGATGATAACACGTGATAACACCTGATAACACGTGATAACACCTGATGATAACACGTGATAACACTTGATGATAACACGTGATAACATCTGATGATAACACGTGATAACAGCTGATGATAACACGTGATAAAACCTGTTATTAACACGTGATAACATCTAATGTTAACACGTGATGATAACACTTGATAACACCTGATGTTAACACGTGATAACACCTGATGATAACACGTGATAACAGCTGATGATAACACGTGATAAAACCTGTTACTAACACGTGATAACATCTAATGTTAACACGTGATGATAACACTTGATAACACCTGATGTTAACACGTGATGATAACACTTGATAACACCTGATGTTAACACGTGATAACACGTAATGACAACACTTCATGATACGTAATTAAAGGTAATAAAAACACCTGGTGATATGCGATGATAACACGTAATAACACGTGATGATAACACGTAATAACACGTGATGATAACACGTCATAACACACGATGATAACACATAATAACATGTGAAGATAACACGTGGAGAAAACATGATAACACGTGACAATACATGATAACACGAGATGATAACACGTGATAACACCTGATGTTAGCACGCAATAACATGTGATGATAACACGTGATGATATGGAATGATAACACGTAATAACACGTCATTACAACGTATGATATAACACATGATAATAACACGTCATGATAACATAAGAGACGATAGCGCCAGATAACACGATAACATGCGATGATAACACTTGACGATAACACGTAATAATGAAACGTGATAACACGTGATAATAACACGTGATAACACGTGATAATAACACATGTGGATAACACGTGATAATAACAAAATTTGAATACGTGATGATAACACATAACTGATAACCTCAGACAATGATAACACAAGTGATGATAACCTCACATTTTGATAACAGTGAGGATAACCTCACATAATGGCAGTGATGATAACCTCACATTTTGATAACAGAAGAGATGATAACACCTCATATTTTGATAACACAACTGGTGATAACTTCATCTAGTGATAACACTGGTGGTGATAACTTCACCTAGTGATAACACTGGTGGTGATAACTTCACCTCGTGATAACACTGGTGGTGATAACTTCATCTAGTGATAACACTGGTGGTGATAACTTCATCTAGTGATAACACTGGTGGTGATAACTTCATCTAGTGATAACACTGGTGGTGATAACTTCATCTAGTGATAACACTGGTGGTGATAACTTCGCCTAGTGATAACACTGGTGGTGATAACTTCGCCTAGTGATAACACTGGTGGTGATAACTTCGCCTAGTGATAACACTGGTGGTGATAACTTCACCTAGTGATAACACTGGTGGTGATAACTTCACCTAGTGATAACACTGGTGGTGATAACTTCGCCTAGTGATAACACTGGTGGTGATAACTTCGCCTAGTGATAACACTGGTGGTGATAACTTCGCCTAGTGATAACACTGGTGGTGATAACTTCGCCTAGTGATAACACTGGTGGTGATAACTTCACCTA
The DNA here is from genome assembly GCF_038502225.1 of Cherax quadricarinatus. NCBI lineage: Eukaryota > Metazoa > Arthropoda > Malacostraca > Decapoda > Parastacidae > Cherax > Cherax quadricarinatus. The sequence continues at coordinate 238,266 of NC_091309.1, read as the reverse complement.
GTGATAACACTGGTGGTGATAACTTCATCTAGTGATAACACTAGTGATGATAACACCTCACCTAGTGATAACACTAGTGATGATAACACCTCACCTAGTGATAACACTAGTGATGATAACACCTCACCTAGTGATAACACTAGTGGTGATAACTTCACTTAGTGATAACACTAGTGATGATAACACCTCACCTAGTGATAACACTAGTGATGATAACACCTCACCTAGTGATAACACTAGTGATGATAACACCTCACCTAGTGATAACACTAGTGGTGATAACTTCACTTAGTGATAACACTAGTGATGATAACACCTCACCTAGTGATAACACTAGTGATGATAACACCTCACCTAGTGATAACACTAGTGATGATAACACCTCACCTAGTGATAACACTAGTGATGATAACACCTCACCTAGTGATAACACTAGTGATGATAACACCTCACCTAGTGATAACACTAGTGGTGATAACTTCACTTAGTGATAACACTAGTGATGATAACACCTCACCTAGTGATAACACTAGTGATGATAACACCTCAAACAGTGATAACATTAGTGATGATAACTTCACCTAGTGATAACACTAGTTATGATAACACCTCACCTAGTGATAACACAAGTGAGGATAACACCTCATCTAGTGATAACACTAGTGGTGATAACTTCACGTAGTGATAACAACAGTAATGATAACACCTCACCTAGTGATCACACTAGTGGTGATAACATCTCACCTAGTGATAACACTAGTGATGATAACACCTCACCAAGTGATAACACTAGTAATGATAACACCTCACCTAGTGATAACACTAGTAATGATAACACCTCACCTAGTGATAACACTAGTGATGATAACACCTCACCTAGTGATAACACTAGTGATTATAACTTCACCTAGTGATAACACTAGTGATGATAACACCTCACCTAGTGATAACACTAGTGATGATAACACCTCACCTAGTGATAACACTAGTGATGATAACACCTCACCTAGTGATAACACTAGTGGTGATAACTTCACTTAGTGATAACACTAGTGATGATAACACCTCACCTAGTGATAACACTAGTGATGATAACACCTCACCTAGTGATAACACTAGTGATGATAACACCTCACCTAGTGATAACACTAGTGGTGATAACTTCACTTAGTGATAACACTAGTGATGATAACACCTCACCTAGTGATAACACTAGTGATGATAACACCTCACCTAGTGATAACACTAGTGATGATAACACCTCACCTAGTGATAACACTAGTGATGATAACACCTCACCTAGTGATAACACTAGTGATGATAACACCTCACCTAGTGATAACACTAGTGAAGATAACACCTCACCTAGTGATAACACTAGTGATGATAACACCTCACCTAGTGATAACACTAGTGATGATAACACCTCACCTAGTGATAACACTAGTGATGATAACACCTCACCTAGTGATAACACTAGTGGTGATAACTTCACTTAGTGATAACACTAGTGATGATAACACCTCACCTAGTGATAACACTAGTGATGATAACACCTCACCTAGTGATAACACTAGTGATGATAACACCTCACCTAGTGATAACACTAGTGATGATAACACCTCACCTAGTGATAACACTAGTGATGATAACACCTCACCTAGTGATAACACTAGTGATGATAACACCTCACCTAGTGATAACACTAGTGGTGATAACTTCACTTAGTGATAACACTAGTGATGATAATACCTCACCTAGTGATAACACTAGTGATGATAACACCTCACCTGGTGATAACACTAGTGATGATAACACCTCTCCTAGTGATAACACTAGTGATGATAACACCTCACCTAGTGATAACACTAGTGGTGATAACTTCACTTAGTGATAACACTAGTGATGATAACACCTCACCTAGTGATAACACTAGTGGTGATAACTTCACTTAGTGATAACACTAGTGATGATAACACCTCACCTAGTGATAACACTAGTGATGATAACACCTCACCTAGTGATAACACTAGTGATGATAACACCTCACCTAGTGATAACACTAGTGATGATAACACCTCACCTAGTGATAACACTAGTGATGATAACACCTCACCTAGTGATAACACTAGTGATGATAACACCTCACCTAGTGATAACACTAGTGATGATAACACCTCACCTAGTGATAACACTAGTGATGATAACACCTCACCTAGTGATAACACTAGTGATGATAACACCTCACCTAGTGATAACACTAGTGGTGATAACACCTCACCTAGTGATAACACTAGTGAAGATAACACCTCACCTAGTGATAACACTAGTGGTGATAACACCTCACCTAGTGATAACACTAGTGATGATAACACCTCACCTAGTGATAACACTAGTGATGATAACACCTCACCTAGTGATCACACTAGTGATGATAACACCTCACCTAGTGATCACACTAGTGGTGATAACACCTCACCTAGTGATAACACTAGTGATGATAACACCTCACCTAGTGATAACACTAGTGATGATAACACCTCACCTAGTGATAACACTAGTGATGATAACACCTCACCTAGTGATAACACTAGTGATGATAACACCTCACCTAGTGATAACACTAGTGATGATAACACCTCACCTAGGGATAACACTAGTGATGATAACACCTCACCTAGTGATAACACTAGTGGTGATAACACCTCACCTAGTGATAACACTAGTGATGATAACACCTCACCTAGTGATAACACTAGTGGTGATAACTTCACTTAGTGATAACACTAGTGATGATAACACCTCACCTAGTGATAACACTAGTGATGATAACACCTCACCTAGTGATAACACTAGTGATGATAACACCTCACCTAGTGATAACACTAGTGATGATAACACCTCACCTACTGATAACACTAGTGATGATAACACCTCACCTAGTGATAACACTAGTGATGATAACACCTCACCTAGTGATAACACTAGTGGTGATAACTTCACTTAGTGATAACACTAGTGATGATAACACCTCACCTAGTGATAACACTAGTGATGATAACACCTCACCTAGTGATAACACTAGTGATGATAACACCTCACCTAGTGATCACACTAGTGGTGATAACCCCTCACCTAGTGATCACACTAAAGGTGATAACACCTCACCTAGTGATAACACTAGTGATGATAACACCTCACCTAGTGATAACACTAGTGATGATAACACCTCACCTAGTGATAACACTAGTGATGATAACACCTCACCTAGTGATCACACTAGTGGTGATAACACCTCACCTAGTGATAACACTAGTGATGATAACACCTCACCTAGTGATAACACTAGTGGTGATAACACCTCACCTAGTGATAACACTAGTGATGATAACACCTCACCTAGTGATAACACTAGTGATGATAACACCTCACCTAGTGATAACACTAGTGATGATAACACCTCACCTAGTGATAACACTAGTGATGATAACACCTCACCTAGTGATAACACTAGTGATGATAACACCTCACCTAGTGATCACACTAGTGGTGATAACACCTCACCTAGTGATAACACTAGTGATGATAACACCTCACCTAGTGATAACACTAGTGGTGATAACACCTCACCTAGTGATAACACTAGTGATGATAACACCTCACCTAGTGATAACACTAGTGGTGATAACTTCACTTAGTGATAACACTAGTGATGATAACACCTCACCTAGTGATAACACTAGTGATGATAACACCTCACCTAGTGATAACACTAGTGGTGATAACACCTCACCTAGTGATAACACTAGTGATGATAACACCTCACCTAGTGATAACACTAGTGATGATAACACCTCACCTAGTGATAACACTAGTGATGATAACTTCACCTAGTGATAACACTAGTGATGATAACACCTCACCTAGTGATAACACTAGTGATGATAACACCTCACCTAGTGATAACACTAGTGGTGATAACACCTCACCTAGTGATAACACTAGTGGTGATAACACCTCACCTAGTGATAACACTAGTGGTGATAACACCTCACCTAGTGATAACACTAGTGATGATAACACCTCACCTAGTGATAACACTAGTGATGATAACACCTCACCTAGTGATAACACTAGTGATGATAACACCTCACCTAGTGATAACACTAGTGATGATAACACCTCACATTTTGATAACAATTTTAATTATATCTCAGAAAAATAACACATTTAGAAAATGACTAACATTTTGGGGGGAGGGGGAGGGGGAGGGGAGGGGAGGGGGAAGGGAGGGGGAAGGGAGGGGGAGGGGTGGGGGAGGGGTATGGGACGGAGGAGGGGGAGGAGTATGAGACGGAGGAGGGGGAGGAGGATGGGACGGAGGAGGGGGAGAGGAATGGGCAGGGGGAAGGATATGGGCCGGGGGAGAGGGAGGGGGAGGGGGAGGGGTATCTGGAGAGGGAGAATCTTTGTTAAAAGTCCTCTCTCCTGTCTCTCACTCATCCACTGTCTCTCATCCACTGTCACTCATCCACTGTCACTCATCCACTGTCACTCATCCACTGTCACTCATCCACTGTCACTCATCCACTGTCTCTCATCCACTGTCACTCATCCACTGTCTCTCATCCACTGTCTCTCATCCACTGTCTCTCATCCACTGTCTCTCATCCACTGTCACTCATCCACTGTCACTCATCCACTGTCACTCATCCACTGTCACTCATCCACTGTCACTCATCCACTGTCTCTCATCCACTGTCACTCATCCACTGTCTCTCATCCACTGTCACTCATCCACTGTCACTCATCCACTGTCTCTCATCCACTGTCTCTCATCCACTGTCTCTCATCCACTGTCACTCATCCACTGTCTCTCATCCACTGTCTCTCATCCACTGTCTCTCATCCACTGTCACTCATCCACTGTCTCTCATCCACTGTCTCTCATCCACTGTCTCTCATCCACTGTCTCTCATCCACTGTCACTCATCCACTGTCTCTCATCCACTGTCACTCATCCACTGTCTCTCATCCACTGTCACTCATCCACTGTCTCTCATCCACTGTCTCTCATCCACTGTCACTCATCCACTGTCACTCATCCACTGTCTCTCATCCACTGTCACTCATCCACTGTCTCTCATCCACTGTCACTCATCCACTGTCACTCATCCACTGTCTCTCATCCACTGTCTCTCATCCACTGTCTCTCATCCACTGTCACTCATCCACTGTCACTCATCCACTGTCTCTCATCCACTGTCACTCATCCACTGTCTCTCATCCACTGTCTCTCATCCACTCTCTCTCATCCACTGTCTCTCATCCACTGTCTCTCATCCACTGTCTCTCATCCACTGTCACTCATCCACTGTCTCTCATCCACTGTCTCTCATCCACTGTCTCTCATCCACTGTCACTCATCCACTGTCACTCATCCACTGTCTCTCATCCACTGTCACTCATCCACTGTCTCTCATCCACTGTCACTCATCCACTGTCACTCATCCACTGTCTCTCATCCACTGTCACTCATCCACTGTCACTCATCCACTGTCTCTCATCCACTGTCACTCATCCACTGTCTCTCATCCACTGTCTCTCATCCACTGTCACTCATCCACTGTCTCTCATCCACTGTCACTCATCCACTGTCTCTCATCCACTGTCTCTCATCCACTGTCTCTCATCCACTGTCACTCATCCACTGTCACTCATCCACTGTCTCTCATCCACAGTCTCTCATCCACTGTCTCTCATCCACTGTCTCTCATCCACTGTCACTCATCCACTGTCTCTCATCCACTGTCACTCATCCACTGTCTCTCATCCACTGTCTCTCATCCACTGTCACTCATCCACTGTCACTCATCCACTGTCTCTCATCCACTGTCTCTCATCCACTGTCTCTCATCCACTGTCACTCATCCACTGTCTCTCATCCACTGTCTCTCATCCACTGTCTCTCATCCACTGTCACTCATCCACTGTCTCTCATCCACTGTCTCTCATCCACTGTCTCTCATCCACTGTCTCTCATCCACTGTCTCTCATCCACTGTCACTCATCCACTGTCTCTCATCCACTGTCACTCATCCACTGTCTCTCATCCACTGTCTCTCATCCACTGTCACTCATCCACTGTCTCTCATCCACTGTCACTCATCCACTGTCTCTCATCCACTGTCACTCATCCACTGTCTCTCACTCATCCACTGTCACTCATCCACTGTCTCTCATCCACTGTCACTCATCCACTGTCTCTCACTCATCCACTGTCACTCATCCACTGTCTCTCACTCATCCACTGTCACTCATCCACTGTCACTCATCCACTGTCTCTCACTCATCCACTGTCACTCATCCACTGTCTCTCACTCATCCACTGTCTCCCACTCATCCACTGTCTCTCACTCATCCACTGTCTCTCACTCATCCACTGTCACTCATCCACTGTCTCTCACTCATCCACTGTCACTCATCCACTGTCTCTCACTCATCCACTGTCACTCATCCACTGTCTCTCACTCATCCACTGTCACTCATCCACTGTCTCTCACTCATCCACTGTCACTCATCCACTGTCTCTCACTCATCCACTGTCACTCATCCACTGTCTCTCACTCATCCAATGTCACTCATCCACTGTATCTCACTCATCCACTGTCACTCATCCACTGTCTCTCACTCATCCACTGTCACTCATCCACTGTCACTCATCCACTGTCACTCATCCACTGTCTCTCTCTCATCCACTGTCACTCATCCACTGTCTCTCACTCATCCACTGTCTCTCACTCATCCACTGTCTCTCACTCATCCACTGTCTCTCACTCATCCACTGTCTCTCACTCATCCACTGTCTCTCACTCATCCACTGTCTCTCACTCATCCACTGTCTCTCACTCATCCACTGTCACTCATCCACTGTCTCTCACTCATCCACTGTCTCTCACTCATCCACTGTCTCTCACTCATCCACTGTCTCCCACTCATCCACTGTCTCTCACTCATCCACTGTCTCCCACTCATCCACTGTCTCCCACTCATCCACTGTCTCTCACTCATCCACTGTCTCTCACTCATCCACTGTCTCTCACTCATCCACTGTCACTCATCCACTGTCTCTCACTCATCCACTGTCACTCATCCACTGTCTCTCACTCATCCACTGTCACTCATCCACTGTCTCTCACTCATCCACTGTCACTCATCCACTGTCTCTCACTCATCCACTGTCACTCATCCACTGTCTCTCACTCATCCACTGTCTCTCACTCATCCACTGTCTCTCACTCATCCACTGTCACTCATCCACTGTCTCTCACTCATCCACTGTCACTCATCCACTGTCTCTCACTCATCCACTGTCTCTCACTCATCCACTGTCTCTCACTCATCCACTGTCTCTCACTCATCCACTGTCACTCATCCACTGTCTCTCACTCATCCACTGTCTCTCACTCATCCACTGTCTCTCACTCATCCACTGTCTCCCACTCATCCACTGTCTCTCACTCATCCACTGTCTCTCACTCATCCACTGTCACTCATCCACTGTCTCTCATCACTGTCTCTCACTCATCCACTGTCTCCCACTCATCCACTGTCTCTCACTCATCCACTGTCTCATCCACTGTCATCATCACTGTCTCTCACTCATCCACTGTCACTCATCCACTGTCTCTCACTCATCCACTGTCTCTCACTCATCCACTGTCTCTCACTCATCCACTGTCTCCCACTCATCCACTGTCTCTCACTCATCCACTGTCTCCCACTCATCCACTGTCTCTCACTCATCCACTGTCTCTCACTCATCCACTGTCTCTCACTCATCCACTGTCTCTCACTCATCCACTGTCTCCCACTCATCCACTGTCTCTCACTCATCCACTGTCTCTCACTGTCATCATCACTGTCACTCATCCACTGTCTCTCACTCATCCACTGTCTCTCACTCATCCACTGTCTCATCCACTGTCTCTCACTCATCCACTGTCTCTCACTCATCCACTGTCTCTCACTCATCCACTGTCTCTCACTCACTCATCCACTGTCTCTCACTCATCCACTGTCTCTCACTCATCAACTGTCTCTCACTCATCCACTGTCGCTCACTCATCCACTGTCTCTCACTCATCCACTGTCTCTCACTCATCCACTGTCTGTCTCTCACTCATCCACTGTCTCTCACATCCACTGTCTCTCACTCATCCACTGTCTCATCACTCACTCCACTGTCACTCATCCACTGTCTCTCACTCATCCACTGTCACTCATCCACTGTCATCATCACTGTCTCCCACTCATCCACTGTCTCTCACTCATCCACTGTCTCCCACTCATCCACTGTCTCACTCATCAACTGACTCTCACTCATCCAATGTCTCTCACTCATCCACTGTCTCTCACTCATCCACTGTCACTCATCCACTGTCTCTCACTCATCCACTGTCTCTCACTCATCCACTGTCTCTCACTCATCCACTGTCTCTCACTCATCCACTGTCTCTCACTCATCCACTGTCTCTCACTCATCCACTGTCACTCATCCAATGTCTCTCACTCATCCACTGTCTCTCACTCATCCACTGTCTCTCACTCATCCACTGTCTCTCACTCATCCACTGTCTCTCACTCATCCACTGTCTCCCACTCATCCACTGTCTCTCACTCATCCACTGTCTCTCACTCATCCACTGTCTCTCACTCATCCACTGTCTCTCACTCATCCACTGTCTCTCACTCATCCACTGTCTCCCACTCATCCACTGTCTCCCACTCATCCACTGTCTCTCACTCATCCACTGTCTCTCACTGACTCTCTCTCACCCACTGTCTCTCACTCATCCACTGTCTCTCACTCATCCACTGTCTCTCACTCATCCACTGTCTCTCACTCATCCACTGTCTCTCACTCATCCACTGTCTCTCACTCATCCACTGTCTCCCACTCATCCACTGTCTCTCACTCATCCACTGTCTCTCACTCATCCACTGTCTCTCACTCATCCACTGTCTCTCACTCATCCCCTGTCTCTCACTCATCCACTGTCTCTCACTCATCCACTGTCTCTCACTCATCCACTGTCTCTCACTCATCCACTGTCTCTCACTCATCCACTGTCTCTCACTCATCCACTGTCTCTCACTCATCCACTGTCTCCCACTCATCCACTGTCTCTCACTCATCCACTGTCTCTCACTCATCCACTGTCTCTCACTCATCCACTGTCTCTCACTCATCCACTGTCACTCATCCACTGTCTCTCACTCATCCACTGTCTCTCACTCATCCACTGTCTCTCACTCATCCACTGTCTCTCACTCATCCACTGTCTCTCACTCATCCACTGTCTCCCACTCATCCACTGTCTCTCACTCATCCACTGTCTCTCACTCATCCACTGTCACTCATCCACTGTCTCTCACCACTCATCAACTGTCTCTCACTCATCCACTGTCTCTCACTCATCCACTGTCTCTCACTCATCCACTGTCTCTCACTCATCAACTGTCTCTCACTCATCCACTGTCTCTCACTCATCCACTGTCTCTCACTCATCCACTGACTCTCACTCATCCACTGTCTCTCACTCATCCACTCTCTCACTCATCCCCTGTCTCTCACTCATCCACTGTCTCTCACTCATCCACTGTCTCTCACTCATCCACTGTCACTCATCCACTGTCTCTCACTCATCCACTGTCTCTCACTCATCCACTGTCTCTCACTCATCCACTGTCTCATCACTCATCCACTGTCTCTCACTCATCCACTGTCTCTCACTCATCCACTGTCTCTCACTCATCCACTGTCTCGCACTCATCCACTGTCTCTCATCCACTGTCTCTCACTCATCCAATGTCTCTCACTCATCCTCTCACTCATCCACTGTCTCTCATCACTGTCTCTCACTCATCCAATGTCTCTCACTCATCCACTGTCTCTCATCCAACTCACTCATCCACTGTCTCATCCACTGTCACTCATCCACTGTCTCTCACTCATCCACTGTCTCTCACTCATCCACTGTCTCCCACTCATCCACTGTCTCCCACTCATCCACTGTCTCCCACTCATCCACTGTCACTCATCCACTGTCTCCCACTCATCCACTGTCTCTCACTCATCCACTGTCTCTCACTCATCCACTGTCTCTCACTCATCCACTGTCTCTCACTCATCCACTGTCTCCCACTCATCCACTGTCTCTCACTCATCCACTGTCTCTCACTCATCCACTGTCTCTCACTCATCCACTGTCTCTCACTCATCCACTGTCTCTCACTCATCCACTGTCTCTCACTCATCCACTGTCTCTCACTCATCCACTGTCTCTCACTCATCCACTGTCTCCCACTCATCCACTGTCTCTCACTCATCCACTCTCTCACACTCACTCATCCACTGTCTCTCACTCATCCACTGTCTCCCACTCATCCACTGTCTCTCACTCATCCACTGTCTCTCACTCATCCACTGTCTCCCACTCATCCACTGTCTCACTCATCCACTGCCTCTCACTCATCCAATGTCTCTCACTCATCCACTGCCTCTCACTCATCCACTGTCTCTCACTCATCCACTGTCTCTCACTCATCCACTGTCTCTCACTCATCCACTGTCTCCCACTCATCCACTGTCTCTCACTCATCACTGTCTCACTCATCCACTGTCTCTCACTCATCCACTGTCTCTCACTCATCCACTGTCTCTCACTCATCCACTGTCTCTCACTCATCCACTGTCTCACACTCATCCACTGTCTCATCACTGTCTCTCATCATCCACTGTCTCTCACTCATCCACTGTCTCTCACTCATCCACTGTCTCTCACTCATCCACTGTCTCTCACTCATCCACTGTCTCACTCAACTGTCTCTCACTCATCCACTCTCTCACTCATCCACTGTCTCTCACTCATCCACTGTCTCTCACTCATCCTGTCTCTCACTCATCCACTGTCTCCCACTCATCCACTGTCTCATCCACTCATCCCACTGTCTCTCACTCATCCACTGTCTCCCACTCATCCACTGTCTCTCACTCATCCACTGTCTCATCCACTCATCCACTGTCTCTCACTCATCCACTGTCTCTCACTCATCCACTGTCTCTCACTCATCCACTGTCTCCCACTCATCCACTGTCTCCCACTCATCCACTGTCTCTCACTCATCCCCTGTCTCCCACTCATCCACTGTCTCTCACTCATCCCCTGTCTCCCACTCATCCACTGTCTCTCACTCATCCACTGTCTCTCACTCATCCACTGTCTCCCACTCATCCACTGTCTCTCACTCATCCACTGTCTCTCACTCATCCACTGTCTCCCACTCATCCACTGTCTCCCACTCATCCACTGTCTCACTCATCCACTGTCTCTCACTCATCCACTGTCTCTCACTCATCCACTGTCTCACTCATCCACTGTCTCACTCATCCACTGTCTCCCACTCATCCACTGTCTCCCACTCATCCACTGTCTCCCACTCATCCACTGTCTCCCACTCATCCACTGTCTCCCACTCATCCACTGTCTCTCACTCATCCACTGTCTCTCACTCATCCACTGTCTCCCACTCATCCACTGTCTCCCACTCATCCACTGTCTCCCACTCATCCACTGTCTCCCACTCATCCACTGTCTCACTCATCCACTGTCTCACTCATCCACTGTCTCTCACTCATCCACTGTCTCCCACTCATCCACTGTCTCTCACTCATCCACTGTCTCTCACTCATCCACTGTCTCCCACTCATCCACTGTCTCCCACTCATCCACTGTCTCTCACTCATCCACTGTCTCACTCATCCACTGTCTCACTCATCCACTGTCTCACTCATCCACTGTCTCCCACTCATCCACTGTCTCCCACTCATCCACTGTCTCTCACTCATCCACTGTCTCACTCATCCACTGTCTCTCACTCATCCACTGTCTCACTCATCCACTGTCTCTCACTCATCCACTGTCTCTCACTCATCCACTGTCTCACTCATCCACTGTCTCCCACTCATCCACTGTCTCCCACTCATCCACTGTCTCTCACTCATCCACTGTCTCCCACTCATCCACTGTCCTCTTGCAGTGCTGGTGAAAGTAACAACGTCTCTCTACTTTCTCTCAGCGAGAGATCAGGTGGTTGTAAATATTCTCTCTGACCAGAAGAGAGGAGAAACTTCTCTAATTTATTTTTGATGAATAACTCTAGTTTATTCTCTTGTTGTCAAGAGACAAGCAACCCCCCCCCCTCGCGGACACTGTAAACACAGTTCACTATACAGTAAAACTGAATATTAAATGTCTTGATTAAAAGAAGAAACTAAGATGAACACAGGAAAGATGGGTTGGCGGTCACAGTGACGCGGGAAGTGTAACAAGGTGACCTGTGAGGTGAGGTCACCGTGGCTGCTGACCTCAGCTGCTGTTTATTCTTTACAAGGCGTCGAGTCTGTAGACGTCTGTACTCAGCACCATTCAGAGGAGTTTCCAAAATGCAACCCATTAAAAACAGGACACTGAAGAAATCAGGGCACGGACGGGGGGTCAGTCCCATGATCAGGGAGTCGTACAACTCGTCATGGGTTCAATTCTCACCCGTTCTGTGGTTTGTTGGCGATCGTCTCATTACGATTTCTCGTGCAAAAAATTAATAAAAACTTTGGGAAGGCTTGTCGACCGAGTACTGAAGATTTTAGGTGCGTAGATGTAATCACCAGACGCGGAATGAGCAAGGTAAATAAGAGAGGTGACAGCGTCCCTTGCTAGGGTACAACTTGCTGGTCCAAGATAGCAGTTCTTCTTCTTCTCGTATCCTCAACAGTGAGAATACCGCTTGTTCTTGTTTTTTGTTCCAGGTGAACGTTCACTCGAGGTGCCGCCTTCCTGGAGACGTAACTCAAGGCGGGGTGCCAAGGTACCCGGAGTGCCTGGGGTAGAGAGATAGCGCTGGCACTCTCTGCATGCCAGCCTCCCTCCACCTCCTGCTGACGGAGGCACTGCTGGAACCTTCAGAGGTAGGTCGACTCGTCCAACAAGGGCGTCTTGAGTGTGTTACTTTCAACCTTCTGCTCCTCCTCCTCCTCCTCCTCCTCAAGCTCCTCTTCCTCCTCCTCCTCCAGCTCTTCCTCAGAGAACTCCTCCTCCTCCTCCTCCTCCAGTACACACTCTTCCACCACACTTAAAGTTTCTCCCAGACTAGCACCACAGGTCAAGTCTTGGGGAGCCTTGTTGAACGAGCCAGCCATCGCCTGCTGTGCCTGCTGCAGAGGTTCTTCCTGCTGCTGCTGGTAACCCAGCAGAGTGCTGTTGGTGCTGCAGGCATGGCGACAAAGGACCCTGCTCAGAGGTGCGTCTCCAGTTAGAGCAGCACCTCTCGCCGACCCTAGGTGATTGAACTGTCCTCCAGACTCGGTGTCGTCACCGTCAGCGAGTCGCCGTTGACGTGCTGGCTGATGGAGGAAGGCGCAGGCGCGTGCAAACTCGAATGGTTGATGGACAACACTGACTGCGCTGTCTGCGACCGTGAGGTGAAGCGCATGCTTTGTCCGTAGCTCTTGTTCTGCGACCCCTGCAACACAAGATTACGTTAGCCACCCCTGCAACACAAGATTACTTTACCCACCCCTGCAACACAAGGTTACCTTAGCCACCCCTGCAACACAAGATTACGTTAGCCACCCCTGCAACACAAGATTACGTTAGCCACCCCTGCAACACAAGATTACGTTAGCCACCCCTGCAACACAAGATTACGTTAGCCACCCCTGCAACACAAGATTACGTTAGCCACCCCTGCAACACAATGAGAATCTTGAGGGGACCTTGACAGGTCCCCACAAAACTCACCTTGACAGGTCCGGAGCCTTGACGGACGTTCTTGTATGGTTGGAATATCACAATATAGACCTTAGGAGTGAAGAGACAGCCCAGGGAGACAGAGGCACTGATGTTGACACACATACACATGCTTGCCAGCTGGATCTGTTAAGGTGTACACATGTACGTCAGTAAGTGTACATGTTAAGTAGGTGACAAGACATGAATAAACACGCTGACAGAAGTTACATACACACACACACATATATATATATACACACACACACACACACATAGAGTAGTTAGGAAGTGGAATAATCTGACAAGCGATGTAGTGGAGGCAAGAACTATACATAGTTTTAAGACGAGGTATGATAAAGCTCATGGAGCAGGAAGAGGGAGGACCTAGCAGCCAGGAGCCGAGTCTCGACCCATGTAACCACAGTTAGGTGAGTACACACACACACACACTTAAGGAGACATCCCCAGACATAATAGCACTCACAGAAACAAAACTCACCAGAATAATAACAGATTCAATCTTTCCATCCGGATATCAAATATTCAGGAAAGACAGAGGGAGGAGAGGGAGAGGAGGAGTTGCACTGCTCATTAAAAACCAGTGGGGGTTTGAGAAAATGGAAGGAATGGACGGCACGGGCGAAAGGGACTACTTAGTAGGAACAATCCGGTCTGAGGGACATAAGGTGATAATTGCAGTAATGTACAACCCACCACAGAACTGCAGGAGGCCAAGAGAAGAATATGATGAGAGCAACAGAGCAATGGTCGACACACTAACCGAGGTGGCCAGGAGAGCACACATGGGGGGAGCAAAGTTACTAGTTATGGGTGATTTCAATCACAAGGAGATTGACTGGGAAAACCTGGAGCCCCATGGTCGTCCCGAAACATGGAGAGCCAAGATGATGGATGTGGTACTGGAAAACCTCATGCATCAACATGTTAGAGACACTACCAGAGAGAGAGGAGAGGACGAACCAGCAAGACTGGACCTTGTATTCACCTTGAGTAGTTCTGACATCGAGGATATCATGTATGAAAGGCCCCTGGGAGCTAGTGATCATGTGGTTCTGTGCTTCGACTACATAGTTGAGCTCCAAGTGGAGAGAGCAGCAGGAATAGGCTGGGAAAAACCAAACTACAAAAGGGGGAACTACTCAGGCTTGAGGAACTTCTTTCAAGACATTCAGTGGGAGAGGGAACTGACAGGAAAACCAGTACAAGAAATGATGGACTACGTGGCAACAAAATGCAAGGAGGCAGAGGAGAGGTTTGTTCCCAAGGGAAACAGAAATAATGGGAAGAACAGAACGAGTCCTTGGTTCACCCAAAGGTGTAGGGAGGCAAAAACTAGGTGTACTAGAGAATGGAAAAGGTACAGAAGACAGAGAACTCAGGAAAATAAAGAGATTAGCCGAAGAGCCAGAAACGAATATGCACAGATAAGAAGGGAGGCTCAGCGGCAATACGAAAATGACATAGCATCGAAAGTCAAGACTGACCCGAAGCTGTTGTACAGCCACATCAGGAGTAAAACAACAGTCAAGGACCAGGTAATCAGACTGAGGAAGGGTGATGGGGAATTCACAAGAAACGACCGGGAGGTATGTCAGGTGCTCAACACAAGATTTAAAGAGGTATTTACAGTGGAAACCAGTAGGACTCCAGGAAATCAGAACAGGGGGGCACACCAGCAAGTGCTGGATGAGGTACCTATAACCAAGGAGGAGGTGAAGAAGCTGCTATGCGAACTTGACACCTCAAAGGCGGTGGGACCAGACAACATCTCTCCGTGGGTCCTTAAAGAGGGAGCAGAGATATTGTGTGTACCATTAACAAAGATCTTCAACACATCATTTGAAACTGAGCAACTCCCCGAGGTATGGAAAATGGCAAATGTAGTCCCAATTTTTAAAAAGGGAGACAGACATTAGGCACTAAACTACAGACCTGTATCACTAACGTGTATAGTATGCAAGGTCATGGAGAAGATCATCAGGAGGAGAGTGGTGGAGCACCTGCAAAGAAACAAGTGTATCATTGACAAGCAGCATGGTTTCAGGGAAGGAAAATCCTGTGTCACAAACCAACTAGAGTTTTATGACAAGGTGACAGAAGTAAGACAAGAGAGAGAGGGGTGGATCGACTGCATTTTTTTGGACTGCAAGAAGGCCTTCGACACAGTTCCTCACTAGAGGTTACTCCAAAAGTTAGAGGATCAGGCACACATAACAGGAAAGGCACTGTAATGGATCAGAGAATACCTGACAGGAAGGCAACAACGAGTCATGGTACGTGACGAGGTGTCAGAGTGGGCGCCTGTGACAAGCGGGGTTCCACAGGGGTCAGTCCTAGGACCTGTGCTGTTCTTGGTATATGTGAACGACATAACGGAAGGGATAGACTCAGAAGTGTCCTTGTTTGCGGATGATGCGAAGTTAATGAGAAGAATCAAATCGGATGAGGATCAGGCAGGACTACAAAGAGATCTGGACAGGCTACAAGCCTGGTCCAGCAACTGGCTCCTTGAGTTTAACCCTGCCAAATGCAAAGTCATGAAGATTGGGGAAGGGCAAAGAAGACCGCAGACACAATATAGTTTAGATGGCCAAAGTCTGCAAACCTCACTCAAGGAAAAAGATCTTGGGGTGAGTATAACACCGAGCATATCTCCTGAGGCGCACATCAATCAGATAACTGCTGCAGCATACGGGCGCCTAGCAAACCTACGGATAGCGTTCCGATACCTCAGTAAGGATTCGTTCAAGACTCTGTATACCATCTACGTCAGGCCCATACTGGAGTACGCAGCACCAGTTTGGAATCCACACCTAGTCAAGCACGTCAAGAAATTAGAGAAAGTGCAAAGGTTTGCAACAAGACTAGTCCCAGAGCTACGGGGATTGTCCTACGAAGAAAGGTTGAGGGAAATCGGCCTGACGACACTGGAGGCCAGGAGGGTCAGGGGAGACATGATAACGACATAAAATACTGCGCGGAATAGACAAGGTGGACAAAGACGGGATGTTCCAGAGAAGGGACACAGACACAAGAGGTCACAACTGGAAGTTGAAGACTCAGATGAATCAAGGGGATGTTAGGAAGTATTTCTTCAGTCATAGAGTAGTCAGGCCGTGGAATAGCCTAGAAAGTGAAGTAGTGGAGGCGGGAACCATACATAGTTTTAAGGCGAGGTATGATAAAGCTCATGGGGCAGGGAGAGAGAGGACCTAGTAGCAATCAGTGAAGAGGCGGGGCCAGGAGCAGTGACTCGACCCCTGCAACCACAAATAGGTGAGTACAAGTATTTCTGAGGGCTACCTAAGTGTACTACAAGGGTCGCCAAGTGTGTCAGGGTAGTGAACAATTCCTTGAAGTGATTTACGATTTGCCTAAGCCACTTAAGTGTGGGGAGAGCCACAATTTTATAAGTAAACTAGAAAGTGATACTTAGAGGCGCATTCAGAGTTGGCAGGCCTAGTGTGTGTGCTCAGGCGACGGTGCCACGTGTCACCCAGGAAACATAATAAGGTGAAATGAGTGTGTGACCAGTGAAAGAAATACAGTGAATAGGGTACATTATATATCGAGAAGCAACAGAGGTGCATCTATGTTAGGACGTCACATCGAGCTGGACAATCTACAGGCTGCTACAGGCTGCTACAGGCTGCTACAGGTTGCTACAGGTTGCTACAGGCTGCTACAGGCTGCTACAGGCTGCTACAGGCTGTTCACAGGTATTCACCTATGCATGGTTGTTGGGTGTGGGGTGTTGGTTTCCGATTACCCAGCCAGCTGACTGTGAACTGTCCAACTCTCCTAGTACGATGAAGAATAGGCTATCAAGTACTCAGTAATGAATAGCAATTGGTAATTTATAGAACAAGGCGAGACAGGATCCTTTAAAACTAGGTGGAAGTAAAACCAGTATAGCAGGTAGGTGTGAGTCAGGTCACAAGAGGGCGGGGCCAGGTAAGAGACCACTGAACTCCACATTCACTCTCACACACCTCAATACACAATTCCAGTTAATAAACCCTTACATACCTACACACACACACACACACACACACACACACACACACACACACACACACACACACACACACACACACACACACACACACACACACACACACACACAATAAATAATAACTTCCCTCACCTTATAATCATTATTAGTGCCGAAATAGATAGGTATAAAAGCCAGCCAGACGATACATGTACTGTACATGGTGAAGCCGATATACTTGGCCTCGTTGAAGTTCTCAGGTATCTTCCTGGTCTTGAAGGCGTACACAGTGCACAGCAGGATAAGTACCATGTTGTAGCCCAGGGACAGTATCAACGAGATGTTTGAGATACCACAGGTCAGTACCGCTACTAGACGGTACGGGTACACTTCTGTGGTGTTTGGGAACTCTACCAGTAGCCAGGTTACCACCCCCACCAACTGCACCCCCACCAACCCTGTGGGAGAAGGGGTTAGTAGTCTTGATGGTGGGAGAGTGGGAGGGGTTACTGCATTTACCTACTTGTGGTTACAGGGGTCGAATCCTGGCTCCTGTCACCTCACGTGTGTACATCACAGTGTACGTCACAATGTGTACATCACAGTGTGTACATCACAGCGTACATCACAATGTGTACACCACTGTGTGTACATCACAGTGTACATCACAGTGTGTACATCACAGTGTGTACATCCAAGTGTGTACATCGCAGTGTACACGCAGTGTACATCACAGTGTGTACATCCCAGTGTGTACATCCCAATGTGTACATCACAGTGTGTACATCACAGTGTACGTCGCAGTGTGTACATCACAGTGTGTACATTCCAGTGTGTACATCGCAGTGTACAGCACAGTGTGTAGATCAGAGTGTACATCACAGTGTACATCACAGTGTACATCAGGAGGAGAGGGAGAGACCGAGAGAGGGGGGAGGGGTAGACGGGGGGAAGAGAGGAATAAATCCTTGACTCCAGGCTTAGTATTTCTGTGGGGGGGGGGGAGAGGAGAGGGAGGGGGAACTGACTGGTGGTGGGGGAAAGGGGAGGGAGGGGGATCTGTCTGGTGGTGGGAGGAGGGGGAGAGGGGAGGGAGGGGGATGTGCCTGGTGGTGGGGGAGGGGGAGAGAGGAGGGAGGGGGATGTGCCTGGTGAGGGGGGAGGGGGAAAGGGGAGGGAGGGGAAGAGGGTAGGGAGAGGGGACAGGGGAGGGATGGGGAGAGGGGAGGGAGGGAGAGAGGAGAGGGAGGGGGAGAGAGGAGGGAGGGGGAGAGGGGATGAAAAGGAGAGAGGAGAGAGGGAGAGAGGGGAGGGAGGGGGAGAGGGGAGGGAGGAGGATGTGCCTGGTGGAAGGAGGGGGAGAGGGGAGGGAGGAGGATGTGCCGGGTAGGGGGAGAGGGAGAGGAGAGGGAGGGGGAGAGGGGAGGGAAAGGGATGTGCCTGGTGGGGGGAGGGGGAGAGGGGAAGGAGGAGGATGTGCCTGGTGGGGGAGGGGGAGAGGGGAGGGAGAAGGATGTGCCTGGTGGGGGAGGGGGAGAGGGGAGGGAGGAGGATGTGCCTGGTGGGGGGAGGGAGAGAGGGGAGGGAGGAGGATGTGCCTGGTGGGAGGAGGGGGAGAGGGGGGAGGAGGATGTGCCTGGTGGGAGGGAGGGGGAGAGGGGAGGGAGGAGGATGTGCCTGGTGGGGGGCAGGGGGAGAGGGGAGGGAGGAGGATGTGCCAGGTGGGAGGGAGGGAGAGAGGGGAGGGAGGAGGATGTGCCTGGTTGGGGGGAGGGGAAGAGGGGAGGGAGGGGGATGTGCCTGGTGGGGGAGGGGGAGAGGGGAGGGAGGGGGATGTGCTTGGTGGGGGAGGGGGAGAGGGGAGGGAGGGGGATGTGCCTGGTGGTGGGAGGGGGAGAAGGGAGGGAGGGGGATGTTCCTGGTGGGGGAGGGGGAGAGGGAGGGAGGAAGATGTGCTTGGTGGGAGGGAGGGAGAGAGGGGAAGGAGGAGGATGTGCCTGGTTGGGGGGAGGGAGAGAGGGGAGGGAGGGGGATGTGCCTGGTGGGGGAGGGGGAGAGGGAGGGAGGGGGATGTGCCTGGTGGGGGGAGGGGGAGAGGAGAGGGAGGGGGATGTGCCTGGGGGGGGAGGGGGATGTGCCTGGGGGGGGAGGGGGAGAAAGGAGGGAGAGGGATGTGCCTGGGGGGGAGGGGGAGAGGGGAGGGGGAGAGGGGAGGGAGGGGGATGTGCCTGGGGGGAGGGGGAGAGGGAGGGAAGGGGATGTGCCTGGTGGGGGGACGGGGAGAGGGGAGGGAGGGGGATGTGCCTGGTAAGGGGAGGGGGAGTGGGGAGAGAGGGAGATGTGCCTGGTGGGAGGAGGGGGGAGAGGGGAAGGAGGAGGATGTGCCTGGGGGGGAGGGGGAGAGGGGAGGGAGGGGGATGTGCCTGGGGGAGGGGGAGAGGGGAGGGAGAGGGATGTGCCTGGGGGGGAGGGGGAGGGGTAGAGGGGAGGGAGGGGGATGTGCCTGGGGGGAGGGGGAGAGGGGAGGGAGGGGGATGTGCCTGGGGAGAGGGGGAGAGGGGAGGGAGAGGGATGTGCCTGGGGGGAGGGGGAGGGGGAGAGGGGAGGGAGGGAGATATGCCTGGTGGGGGGAGGGGGGAGAGGGGAGGGAGGGGGATGTGCCTGGGGGGGAGGGGGAGAGGGGAGGGAGGGGGATGTGCCTGGGGGAGGGGGAGAGGGGAGGGAGGGGGATGTGCCTGGGGAGAGGGGGAGGGGGAGAGGGGAGGGAGGGGGTTACTTAACATTACAAGTGAGAATTAAGTGAAAATGTGACTGATGGAACAACACAGTATCACACACACACACACACACACACACACACACACACACACACACACACACACACACACACACACACACACAGGGGCCAGGAGCTGTGACTCGACCCCTGCAACCACATCTAGATGAATACACACACACACACACACATACACACAGCTAGTTGACACACTGGCTAGAGTGGCCAGAAGAGCTCATGCATGCAGGGCAAAGCTCCTGATCATGGGTGACTTTAACCACAAGGAGATAGATTGGGAGAACTTGGACCCGCATGGGGGCCAAGATACATGGAGGGCTAAGATGATGGAGGTGGTACTGGAGAACTTCATGTACCAACACGTAAGGGACACTACAAGAGAGAGAGGAGAGGATGAACCAGCAAGGCTGGACTTAGTATTCACCTTGAGTAGTGCAGATATCGAGGACATCACATATGAAAGACCCCTTGGGGCCAGTGACCATGTGGTTGTAAGCTTCGAATACACAGTAGAGCTACAAGTGGAGGGAGAAGCAGGAAGGCCAGGACGAATGAAGCCAAACTACAAGAAAGGGGACTACACAGGAATGAGGAACTACCTGAACGGGGTTCAGTGGGACAGAGAACTGGCAGGGAAACCAGTTAATGAGATGATGGAATATGTAGCAATAAAATGCAAGGAGGCTGAGGAGAGGTTTGTACCCAAGGGTAACAGGAGTAATGAAAAAGCCAGGATGAGCCCATGGTTTACCCAAAGGTGCAGGGAGGCAAAAACCAAGTGTGCTAGGGAATGGAAGAAATATAGAAGGCAAAGGACCCAGGAGAATAAGGAGAACAGTCGTAGAGCCAGAAATGAATATGCACAGATAAGAAGGGAGGCCCAAAGACAATATGAAAATGACATAGCAGCGAAAGCCAAATCTGACCCGAAACTGTTGTACAGCCACATCAGGAGGAAAACAACAGTCAAGGACCAGGTAATCAGGCTAAGGAAGGAAGGAGGAGAGACAACAGGAAATGACCGGGAAGTATGTGAAGAACTCAACAAGAGATTCAAAGAAGTGTTCACAGAGGAGACAGAAGGGACTCCAGAAAGACGGAGAGGTGGGGCACACCACCAAGTGCTGGACACAGTGCACACAACCGAGGAAGAAGTGAAGAGGCTTCTGAGTGAGCTAGATACCTCAAAGGCAATGGGGCCAGATAACATCTCCCCATGGGTATTGAGAGAGGGAGCAGAGGCGCTATGTGTACCCCTAACAACAATATTCAATACATCTATCGAAACAGGGAGATTGCCTGAGGCATGGAAGACAGCAAATGTAGTCCCAATCTTTAAAAAAGGAGACAGACATGAAGCATTAAACTACAGACCAGTGTCACTGACATGTATAGTATGCAAAATCATGGAGAAGATTATCAGGAGAAGAGTGGTGGAACACCTAGAAAGGAATGATCTCATCAACAGCAGCCAGCATGGTTTCAGGGACGGGAAATCCTGTGTCACAAACCTACTGGAGTTCTATGACATGGTGACAGCAGTAAGACAAGAGAGAGAGGGGTGGGTGGATTGCATTTTCTTGGACTGCAAGAAGGCGTTTGACACAGTTCCACACAAGAGATTGGTGCAAAAACTGGAGGACCAAGCAGGGATAACAGGGAAGGCACTACAATGGATCAGGGAATACTTGTCAGGAAGACAGCAGCGAGTCATGGTACGTGGCGAGGTGTCAGAGTGGGCACCTGTGACCAGCGGGGTCCCGCAGGGGTCAGTCCTAGGACCAGTGCTGTTTCTGGTATTTGTGAACGACATGACGGAAGGAATAGACTCTGAGGTGTCCCTGTTTGCAGATGACGTGAAGTTGATGAGAAGAATACACTCGATCGAAGACCAGGCAGAACTACAAAGGGATCTGGACAGGCTGCAGAACTGGTCCAGCAATTGGCTCCTGGAGTTCAATCCCACCAAGTGCAAAGTCATGAAGATTGGGGAAGGGCAAAGAAGGCCGCAAACGGAGTACAGTCTAGGGGGTCAGAGACTACAAACCTCACTCAAGGAAAAAGATCTTGGGGTGAGTATAACACCAGGCACATCTCCTGAAGCGCACATCAACCAAATAACTGCTGCAGCATATGGGCGCCTAGCAAACCTCAGAACAGCATTCCGACATCTTAATAAGGAATCGTTCAGGACCCTGTACACCGTATACGTTAGGCCCATATTGGAGTATGCGGCACCAGTTTGGAACCCACACCTAGCCAAGCACGTAAAGAAACTAGAGAAAGTGCAAAGGTTTGCAACAAGACTAGTCCCAGAGCTAAGAGGTATGTCCTACGAGGAGAGGTTAAGGGAAATCAACCTGACGACACTGGAGGACAGGAGAGATAGGGGGGACATGATAACGACATACAAAATACTGAGAGGAATTGACAAGGTGGACAAAAACAGGATGTTCCAGAGATTGGACACAGTAACAAGGGGACACAGTTGGAAGCTAAAGACACAGATGAATCACAGGGATGTTAGGAAGTATTTCTTCAGCCACAGAGTAGTCAGTAAGTGGAATAGTTTGGGAAGCGATGTAGTGGAGGCAGGATCCATACATAGCTTTAAGCAGAGGTATGATAAAGCTCACGGCTCAGGGAGAGTGACCTAGTAGCGATCCTCAACTAGGTGAGTACAACTAGGTGAGTACAACTAGGTGAGTACACACACACACACACACACACACACACATACACACACACGCACACAGGGGCCAGGAGCTGTGACTCGACCCCTGCAACCACAAATAGGTGAGGACACACACACACACACACACATACACACACACACACACACACACACACACATACACACATACACACACACACACACACACACACACACACACACAGGGGCCAGGAGCTGTGACTCGACCCCTGCAACCACATCTAGATGAGTACACACACACACACACACACATACACACACACACACACCCACACACACACACACACACACATACACACACACACACACACACACACACACACACACACACACACACACACACACACACACACACACACACACACACACACACACACACACACACACACACACACACACACACACAGGGGCCAGGAGCTGTGACTCGACCCCTGCAACCACATCAAGATGAGTACACAGAAACAAACACCTACCCAGACAGATAACAATCTGTGACCTTGGTGAGGTATAAGACGGTCTCTTGATAGACTTGATGCCACGGTTGAAGATTCTTGATATTCTGTTGGTCTTAGTGAAGATGGCAGAGTAGCAGATGCACAGACCGAGACCCAGACCCAGTCTCAGCAGGGCACAGCTGGGCACAGATGGTGTGGCCAGGATAACGAACGTCATCATATAACACAGTGCTATGCCAGATAGCAGGACGTAGCACAGCTCCCGGCCACTGGCCATGATCACTGGTGTTGTGTTAAACCTTATGAAGATCAGTGTAGTCAGCAGTGTACACAGCAGACCCAGAGAACTGTGTGAGAGAGAGTCAGTGTAGTCAGCAGTGTACACAGCAGACCCAGGGAACTGTGTGAGAGAGAGTCAGTGTAGTCAGCAGTGTACACAGCAGACCCAGGGAACTGTGTGAGAGAGAGTCAGTGTAGTCAGCAGTGTACACAGCAGACCCAGGGAACTGTGTGAGAGAGAGTCAGTGTAGTCAGCAGTGTACACAGCAGACCCAGGGAACTGTGTGAGAGAGAGTCAGTGTAGTCAGCAGTGTACACAGCAGACCCAGGGAACTGTTTGAGAGAGAGTCAGTGTAGTCAGCAGTGTACACAGCAGACCCAGGGAACTGTGTGAGAGAGAGTCAGTGTAGTCAGCAGTGTACACAGCAGACCCAGGGAACTGTGTGAGAGAGAGTCAGTGTAGTCAGCAGTGTACACAGCAGACCCAGGGAACTGTGTGAGAGAGAGTCAGTGTAGTCAGCAGTGTACACAGCAGACCCAGGGAACTGTGTGAGAGAGAGTCAGTGTAGTCAGCAGTGTACACAGCAGACCCAGGGAACTGTGTGAGAGAGAGTCAGTGTAGTCAGCAGTGTACACAGCAGACCCAGGGAACTGTGTGAGAGAGAGTCAGTGTAGTCAGCAGTGTACACAGCAGACCCAGGGAACTGTGTGAGAGAGAGTCAGTGTAGTCAGCAGTGTACACAGCAGACCCAGGGAACTGTGTGAGAGAGAGTCAGTGTAGTCAGCAGTGTACACAGCAGACCCAGGGAACTGTGTGAGAGAGAGTCAGTGTAGTCAGCAGTGTACACAGCAGACCCAGGGAACTGTGTGAGAGAGAGTCAGTGTAGTCAGCAGTGTACACAGCAGACCCAGGGAACTGTGTGAGAGAGAGTCAGTGTAGTCAGCAGTGTACACAGCAGACCCAGGGAACTGTGTGAGAGAGAGTCAGTGTAGTCAGCAGTGTACACAGCAGACCCAGGGAACTGTGTGAGAGAGAGTCAGTGTAGTCAGCAGTGTACACAGCAGACCCAGGGAACTGTGTGAGAGAGAGTCAGTGTAGTCAGCAGTGTACACAGCAGACTCAGGGAACTGTGTGAGAGAGAGTCAGTGTAGTCAGCAGTGTACACAGCAGACTCAGGGAACTGTGTGAGAGAGAGTCAGTGTAGTCAGCAGTGTAAACAGCAGACCCAGGGAACTGTTTGAGAGAGAGTCAGTGTAGTCAGCAGTGTACACAGCAGACCCAGGGAACTGTTTGAGAGAGAGTCAGTGTAGTTATTAGAGTACACCAGTTACTACACAACAGTCAGTGTAGTGTACAGTGTACACCACAGTCACTGTACAACAGTCAGTGTAGTGTACAGTGTACGCCACAGTCACTGTACAACAGTCAGTGTAGTGTACAGTGTACACCACAGTCACTGTACAACAGTCAGTGTAGTGTACAGTGTACGCCACAGTCACTGTACAACAGTCAGTGTAGTGTACACTGTACACCACAGTCACTGTACAACAGTCAGTGTAGTGTACAGTGTACACCACAGTCACTGTACAACAGTCAGTGTAGTGTACAGTGTACACCACAGTCACTGTACAACAGTCAGTGTAGTGTACAGTGTACACCACAGTCACTGTACAACAGTCAGTGTAGTGTACACTGTACATCACAGTCACTGTACAACAGTCAGTGTAGTGTACAGTGTACACCACAGTCACTGTACAACAGTCAGTGTAGTGTACAGTGTACACCACAGTCACTGTACAACAGTCAGTGTAGTGTACACTGTACATCACAGTCACTGTACAACAGTCAGTGTAGTGTACAGTGTACACCACAGTCACTGTACAACAGTCAGTGTAGTGTACACTGTACACCACAGTCACTGTACAACAGTCAGTGTAGTGTACAGTGTACATCACAGTCACTGTACAACAGTCAGTGTAGTGTACAGTGTACATCACAGTCACTGTACAACAGTCAGTGTAGTGTACACTGTACACCACAGTCACTGTACAACAGTCAGTGTAGTGTACAGTGTACATCACAGTCACTGTACAACAGTCAGTGTAGTGTACAGTGTACACCACAGTCACTGTACAACAGTCAGTGTAGTGTACACTGTACACCACAGTCACTGTACAACAGTCAGTGTAGTGTACAGTGTACATCACAGTCACTGTACAACAGTCAGTGTAGTGTACAGTGTACACCACAGTCACTGTACAACAGTCAGTGTAGTGTACAGTGTACATCACAGTCACTGTACAACAGTCAGTGTAGTGTACAGTGTACACCACAGTCACTGTACAACAGTCAGTGTAGTGTACACTGTACACCACAGTCACTGTACAACAGTCAGTGTAGTATACAGTGTACACCACAGTCACTGTACAACAGTCAGTGTAGTGTTCACTGTACACCACAGTCACTGTACAACAGTCAGTGTAGTGTACAGTGTACACCACAGTCACTGTACAACAGTCAGTGTAGTGTACACTGTACACCACAGTCACTGTACAACAGTCAGTGTAGTGTACACTGTACACCACAGTCACTGTACAACAGTCAGTGTAGTGTACAGTGTACACCACAGTCACTGTACAACAGTCAGTGTAGTGTACACCACAGTCACTGTACAACAGTCAGTGTAGTGTACAGTGTACACCACAGTCACTGTACAACAGTCAGTGTAGTGTACACCACAGTCACTGTACAACAGTCAGTGTAGTGTACAGTGTACACCACAGTCACTGTACAACAGTCAGTGTAGTGTACACCACAGTCACTGTACAACAGTCAGTGTAGTGTACAGTGTACACCACAGTCACTGTACAACAGTCAGTGTAGTGTACACCACAGTCACTGTACAACAGTCAGTGTAGTGTACACCACAGTCACTGTACAACAGTCAGTGTAGTGTACAGTGTACACCACAGTCACTGTACAACAGTCAGTGTAGTGTACACTGTACATCACAGTCACTGTACAACAGACAGTGTAGTGTACAGTGTACATCACAGTCACTGTACAACAGTCAGTGTAGTGTACAGTGTACATCACAGTCACTGTACAACAGTCAGTGTAGTGTACACTGTACATCACAGTCACTGTACAACAGTCAGTGTAGTGTACACTGTACACCACAGTCACTGTACAACAGTCAGTGTAGTGTACAGTGTACACCACAGTCACTGTACAACAGTCAGTGTAGTGTACAGTGTACATCACAGTCACTGTACAACAGTCAGTGTAGTGTACAGTGTACACCACAGTCACTGTACAACAGTCAGTGTAGTGTACAGTGTACATCACAGTCACTGTACAACAGTCAGTGTAGTGTACACTGTACACCACAGTCACTGTACAACAGTCAGTGTAGTGTACAGTGTACACCACAGTCACTGTACAACAGTCAGTGTAGTGTACACCACAGTCACTGTACAACAGTCAGTGTAGTGTACAGTGTACACCACAGTCACTGTACAACAGTCAGTGTAGTGTACAGTGTACATCACAGTCACTGTACAACAGTCAATGTAGTGTACAGTGTACACCACAGTCACTGTACAACAGTCAGTGTAGTGTACACCACAGTCACTGTACAACAGTCAGTATAGTGTACAGTGTACACCACAGTCACTGTACAACAGTCAGTGTAGTGTACAGTGTACACCACAGTCACTGTACAACAGTCAGTGTAGTGTACAGTGTACATCACAGTCACTGTACAACAGTCAGTGTAGTGTACAGTGTACATCACAGTCACTGTACAACAGTCAGTGTAGTGTACAGTGTACACCACAGTCACTGTACAACAGTCAGTGTAGTGTACACCACAGTCACTGTACAACAGTCAGTGTAGTGTACAGTGTACACCACAGTCACTGTACAACAGTCAGTGTAGTGTACAGTGTACACCACAGTCACTGTACAACAGTCAGTGTAGTGTACAGTGTACACCACAGTCACTGTACAACAGTCAGTGTAGTGTACAGTGTACACCACAGTCACTGTACAACAGTCAGTGTAGTGTACACTGTACATCACAGTCACTGTACAACAGTCAGTGTAGTGTACAGTGTACACCACAGTCACTGTACAACAGTCAGTGTAGTGTACAGTGTACACCACAGTCACTGTACAACAGTCAGTGTAGTGTACACTGTACATCACAGTCACTGTACAACAGTCAGTGTAGTGTACAGTGTACATCACAGTCACTGTACAACAGTCAGTGTAGTGTACAGTGTACACCACAGTCACTGTACAACAGTCAGTGTAGTGTACACCACAGTCACTGTACAACAGTCAGTATAGTGTACAGTGTACACCACAGTCACTGTACAACAGTCAGTGTAGTGTACAGTGTACACCACAGTCACTGTACAACAGTCAGTGTAGTGTACAGTGTACACCACAGTCACTGTACAACAGTCAGTGTAGCGTACACTGTACATCACAGTCACTGTACAACAGTCAGTGTAGTGTACAGTGTACACCACAGTCACTGTACAACAGTCAGTGTAGTGTACAGTGTACACCACAGTCACTGTACAACAGTCAGTGTAGTGTACACTGTACATCACAGTCACTGTACAACAGTCAGTGTAGTGTACAGTGTACATCACAGTCACTGTACAACAGTCAGTGTAGTGTACATCACAGTCACTGTACAACAGTCAGTGTAGTGTACATCACAGTCACTGTACAACAGTCAGTGTAGTGTACACCACAGTCACTGTACAACAGTCAGTGTAGTGTACATCACAGTCACTGTACAACATTCAGTGTAGTGTACACCACAGTCACTGTACAACAGTCAGTGTAGTGTACATCACAGTCACTGTACAACAGTCAGTGTAGTGTACATCACAGTCACTGTACAACAGTCAGTGTAGTGTACACCACAGTCACTGTACAACAGTCAGTGTAGTGTACATCACAGTCACTGTACAACAGTCAGTGTAGTGTACACCACAGTCACTGTACAACAGTCAGTGTAGTGTACATCACAGTCACTGTACAACAGTCAGTGTAGTGTACAGTGTACTCTACACTGAAGTCAGTCTTCCCTTAATCGTATCAAACCTGACTCGACGACTTTCATTAATAATTATAATAATAATAATAATAATAATAATAATAATAATAATAATAATAATAATAATAATAATAATAATAATTATAATAATAATAATAATAATAATAATAATAATAATAATAATAATAATAATAATAATAATAATAATAATAATAAATAACAACAACAACAACACTGACTCACACACTGACTCACACACTGACTCACATACTGACTCACACACTGACTCACACACTGACTCACTCACTGACTCACACACTGACTCACACACTGACTCACACACTGACTCACACACTGACTCACACACTGACTCACATACTGACTCACACACTGACTCACACACTGACTCATACACTGACTCACACACTGACTCACACACTGACTCACACACTGACTCTCACACTGACTCACACACTGACTCACACACTGACTCACACACTGACTCATACACTGACTCATACACTGACTCATACACTGAGTCATACACTGAGTCATACACTGAGTCATACACTGAGTCATACACTGAGTCATACACTGAGTCATACACTGAGTCATACACTGAGTCATACACTGAGTCATACACTGAGTCATACACTGAGTCATACACTGAGTCATACACTGAGTCATACACTGAGTCATACACTGACTCATACACTGACTCATACACTGACTCACACACTGACTCACACACTGACTCACACACTGACTCACACACTGACTCACACACTGACTCACACACTGACTCACACACTGACTCACACACTGACTCACACACTGACTCACACACTGACTCTCACACTGACTCACACACTGACTCACACACTGACTCACACACTGACTCACACACTGACTCACACACTGACTCACACACTGACTCACACACTGACTCTCACACTGACTCACACACTGACTCACACACTGACTCACACACTGACTCACACACTGACTCACACACTGACTCACATACTGACTCACACACTGACTCACACACTGACTCACACACTGACTCACACACTGACTCACATACTGACTCTCACACTGACTCACACACTGACTCACACACTGACTCACACACTGACTCACATACTGACTCACACACTGACTCACACACTGACTCACACACTGACTCACACACTGACTCACATACTGACTCACACACTGACTCACACACTGACTCACACACTGACTCACATACTGACTCTCACACTGACTCACACACTGACTCACACACTGACTCACACACTGACTCACACACTGACTCACACACTGACTCACACACTGACTCACACACTGACTCACACACTGACTCTCACACTGACTCACACACTGACTCACACACTGACTCACACACTGACTCACACACTGACTCACACACTGACTCACATACTGACTCACATACTGACTCACACACTGACTCACACACTGACTCACACACTGACTCACACACTGACTCACATACTGACTCTCACACTGACTCACACACTGACTCACACACTGACTCACACACTGACTCACACACTGACTCACACACTGACTCACACACTGACTCACACACTGACTCACACACTGACTCACACACTGACTCACACACTGACTCACACACTGACTCACACACTGACTCACACACTGACTGACTTACTGACTGACACACTGACTGACTTACTGACTGACTCACTGACTGACACATTGACACACTGACTGACTTACTGACTGACTCACTGACTGACACTGTCTGACACACTAACCGACACACTGACTGACTCACTGACTGACTCACTGACTGACTCACTGACTGACTCACTGACTGACTCACTGACTGACTCACTGACTGACTCACTGACTGACTCACTGACTGACTCACTGACTGACTCACTGACTGACTCACTGACTGACTCACTGACTGACACACTGAGTGACACACTGATTGACTCACTGACTGACACACTAACCGACACACTGACTGACTCACTGACTGACTCACTGACTGACTCACTGACTGACTCACTGACTGACTCACTGACTGACACACTGAGTGACACACTGACTGACACAATGACTGACACACTGAGTGACACAATGACTGACACACTAACTTACTGACTGACACACCGACTGACATACAATCTAACACACTGACTGACGCACTAACACACTGACTGACTCTGAGTGACTCACCTGAAGACAAGAGGCACGATAGCCCAGGCAGAGTCCCAGGTGATGTGTTCTGGTGTCAGCTTGTAACAAGTGACCTTGTCAGTGGTGGGTGCCCAGCCCAGGGCACAGGGACGACAGGTGTCGTTGTGGATGATGGAGTCTTCAGGGCACGGCACACACGACCAGCAACACGAGTCCTGTCGTAGTGAGACACAGAGAGAGAGAGAGAGACAGATTGTGAACGAGGGGAGAGAGAGATGGAAATTAAGAGTGTTACCGTCGTGGGTAAGTTAAATTCAGAGATTCCCGTCAAGATATCTCACTTGGTTATAATTCTTCTGTGTATTTAAGCCTCTGAGGTCCTCTTCAGCAAATACAATCTCAGTTGAAGGTTGAAGTCTGCGAGTTGAACCCCCCATCTGGGTGGATTATCTGAAGTTCACTCTAGACTAACACCAGAGATGCTGCGAGATGCTCTCTCTCTCCTCTCTCTCTCTCTCTCTCTCTCTCTCTCTCTCTCTCTCTCTCTCTCTCTCTCTCTCTCTCTCTCTCTCTCTCTTTCCTCAGATTATTGTATCGTCACACACACACACACACACAGAGTAGTCAGTAAGTGGAATAGTTTGGGAAGCGATGTAGTGGAGGCAGGATCCATACATAGCTTTAAGCAGAGGTATGATAAAGCTCACGGCTCAGGGAGAGTGACCTAGTAGCGACCAGTGAAGAGGCGGGGCCAGGAGCTCGGACTCGACCCCCGCAACCTCGACTAGGTGAGTACAACTAGGTGAGTACACACACACACACACACACAGTAATACCTTGACTGTGGAGGCTGCATCTTTGGCATCATCTCCTGCGCTCAATTTGCGACCTCACCGAGTAGGCTTCCTGAGGGACAGTGAAGAGGAGGAGGAGGAGGAGGAGGAGGAGGAGGAGGAGGAGGAGGAGGAGGAGGGGCGCACGGAAGACAAATTCAATAACACCACGAATGGTCTGACCCACGAGATGGTTCTCTGAAGTGTAGGGAGGGAGGGAGGGAGGGAGGGAGGGAAGGAGGGAACGATGGAGGGAGTGAGGGAGGGGAGAAAAAAAAGAGCGTACTGACTTATATGCTTTCGCAGGGATCGAATCACAGTTCCTGGTCCCGACTCTTCACTGGCCCCTATTAGGTCCACTCTCTCCCTGCTCCTTGAGCTTTGTAATACCTCTTCTTAAAGCTACGTACCGATCCTGCTTCCACTACATCACTATACTATTCCACTTCCTAACAACTCTGTGACCGAAGAAATACTTCCTAACATCCCTGTGACTCATCCGAGTCTTCAACTTCCAACTGTGACACATTGTTGCTGTGTCCAATCTCTCGAACATCCTGTCTCTGTCCACCTTGTCAAATTCTCTCAGTATTTTATAAGTCGTTATTCACTAGATTTGTTACACAGAGTTCAACATCTCTAGTTTCGTTGTTCTTACTTAACTTACTCTCACCTAGGTGCTCCACCACTCTTCTAGGTGCTCCACCACTCTTCTAGGTGCTCCACCACTCTTCTAGGTGCTCCACCACTCTTCTAGGTGCTCCACCACTCTTCTAGGTGCTTCACCACTCTTCTAGGTGCTCCACCACTCTTCTAGGTGCTTCACCACTCTTCTAGGTGCTTCACCACTCTTCTAGGTGCTTCACCACTCTTCTAGGTGCTCCACCACTCATCTAGGTGCTTCAACACTCATCTAGGTGCTTCACCACTCTTCTAGGTGCTTCACCACTCTTCTAGGTGATTCACCACTCTTCCAGGTGCTTCACCACTCTTCTAGGTGCTTCACCACTCTTCTAGGTGCTTCACCACTCTTCTAGGTGCTCCACCACTCATCTAGGTGCTCCACCACTCATCTAGGTGCTTCACCACTCTTCTAGGTGCTTCACCACTCTTCTAGGTGCTTCACCACTCTTCTAGGTGCTTCACCACTCTTCTAGGTGCTCCACCACTCTTCTAGGTGCTCCACCACTCTTCTAGGTGCTCCACCACTCTTCTAGGTGCTTCACCACTCTTCTAGGTGCTTCACCACTCTTCTAGGTGCTCCACCACTCTTCTAGGTGCTTCACCACTCTTCTAGGTGCTTCACCACTCTTCTAGGTGCTTCACCACTCTTCTAGGTGCTCCACCACTCTTCTAGGTGCTTCACCACTCTTCTAGGTGCTTCACCACTCTTCTAGGTGCTTCACCACTCTTCTAGGTGCTCCACCACTCTTCTAGGTGCTTCACCACTCTTCTAGGTGCTTCACCACTCTTCTAGGTGCTCCACCACTCATCTAGGTGCTTCAACACTCATCTAGGTGCTTCACCACTCTTCTAGGTGCTTCACCACTCTTCTAGGTGCTTCACCACTCTTCCAGGTGCTTCACCACTCTTCTAGGTGCTTCACCACTCTTCTAGGTGCTTCACCACTCTTCCAGGTGCTTCACCACTCTTCTAGGTGCTCCACCACTCATCTAGGTGCTCCACCACTCATCTAGGTGCTCCACCACTCTTCTAGGTGCTCCACCACTCTTCTAGGTGCTTCACCACTCTTCCAGGTGTTCCACCACTCATGTAGGTGATCCACCACTCATCTAGGTGCTCCACCACTCTTCTAGGTGCTTCACCACTCTTCTAGGTGCTTCACCATTCTTCCAGGTGTTCCACCACTCATGTAGGTGATCCACCACTCTTCTAGGTGCACCACCACTCTTCTAGGTGCTTCACCACTCTTCTAGGTGCTTCACCACTCTTCCAGGTGTTCCACCACTCATGTAGGTGATCCACCACTCATCTAGGTGCTCCACCACTCTTCTAGGTGCTCCACCACTCTTCTAGGTGCTTCACCACTCTTCTAGGTGCTTCACCACTCTTCTAGGTGCTCCACCACTCTTCTAGGTGCTCCACCACTCTTCTAGGTGCTCCACCACTCTTCTAGGTGCTCCACCACTCTTCTAGGGGCTCCACCACTCTTCTAGGTGCTCCACCACTCTTCTAGGTGCACCACCACTCTTCTAGGTGCTTCACCACTCTTCTAGGTGCTTCATCACTCTTCTAGGTGCACCACCACTCTTCTAGGGGCTCCACCACTCTTCTAGGTGCACCACTACTCTTCTAGGTGCTCCACCACTCATCTAGGTGCTCCACCACTCTTCTAGGGGCTCCACCACTCTTCTAAGTGCTCCACCACTCTTCTAGGTGCTTCACCACTCTTCTAGGTGCTTCATCACTCTTCTAGGTGCACCACCACTCTTCTAGGTGCTCCACCACTCTTCTAGGTGCTTCACCACTCTTCTAGGTGCTTCATCACTCTTCTAGGTGCTCCACCACTCTTCTAGGTGCTCCACCACTCTTCTAGCTGTCCTGTGTCATGTTAAAGATTGTTTCTAGGTGTTTCTAGATTGCTTCCGCTTCTTCTCTCAGGATCCACTGAGAGATATTATCCTGACCCACTAACTACCAGGTAGTGGGCCCTCATTTCTGCTGTCATATGTATTGTGTCCAGTACTGGCTGGTGCACTCTCCCTCTTTGGGTTGCTAGTCTCGTCACTACTTCCTCTGAGCTCCTCGTGGACTTTCCCATGGCATCTCTTTAAATTTCCTTCCACAAGGCGCTCGAAACTCAGGACCTTGTGGTTCTTAGCACTGAGGAAGACTCTGATTACTATCACCTATGTCAAATTCCCTCTGGGGTGAATACAAGGTCCTGTCTTGCTGGTTCATCATCGTCTTTCTCTCTCTCTGGTTGTGTCCCTAATATGTTGATGTGTGAAGTTGTGCAGTACCACCTCCAGCATCTGGGCTCTCCATATTTCTAAACCTGGTTCACCCAATCTGTGTCCTTGAGGTTACAGAGTCCCATACACATAGGATTTCCTCTATTACCCCAACACACACACACACACACACACACACACACACACACACACACACACACACACACACACACACACATACACACACACACGAGGCTAGCCTCACCTGGAAGTTCCTGATGTGTCCGGGTGGACACTGAGACGAGCAGATAGATATGGGATGAGTGTCGTTGGCTCGCTGTCCAGGAGACCACTCCAGCTTACTCACATCCAGCTGTAAACTGTAAACATATATATGTATATATATATATATATATATATATATATATATATATATATATATATATATATATATATATATGTATATATATATATATATATATATATATATATATATATATATATATATATATATATATATATATATATATATATACTGTAAATAGTTTATATAGTATACATTGGGGTGCATATACGCTGGAAGGTGAATATCTCTCAGTGTATATACACTGAGAGGTGAATATCTCTCAGTGTATATACACTGAGAGGTGAATATCTCTCAGTGTATATACACTGAGAGGTGAATATCTCTCAGTGTATATACACTGAGAGGTGAATATCTCTCAGTGTATATACACTGAGAGGTGAATATCTCTCAGTGTATATACATTGAGAGGTGAATATCTCTCAGTGTATATACACTGAGAGGTGAATATCTCTCAGTGTATATACACTGAGAGGTGAATATCTCTCAGTGTATATACATTGAGAGGTGAATATCTCTCAGTGTATATACATTGAGAGGTGAATATCTCTCAGTGTATATACATTGAGAGGTGAATATCTCTCAGTGTATATACATTGAGAGGTGAATATCTCTCAGTGTATATACATTGAGAGGTGAATATCTCTCAGTGTATATACATTGAGAGGTGAATATCTCTCAGTGTATATACACTGAGAGGTGAATATCTCTCAGTGTATATACATTGAGAGGTGAATATCTCTCAGTGTATATACACTGAGAGGTGACTATCTCTCAGTGTATATACACTGAGAGGTGAATATCTCTCAGTGTATATACACTGAGAGGTGAATATCTCTCA
>NC_091309.1:166930-196930 GCF_038502225.1 Cherax quadricarinatus | reverse complement strand
AAATGTTAGAGAGCGTGGGAAAATGTTAGAGAGCGTGGGAAAATGTTAGAGAGCATGGAAAAATGTTAGAGAGCATGGGAAAATGTTAGAGAGCGTGGGAAAATGTTAGAGAGCATGGGAAAATGTTAGAGAGCGTGGGAAAATGTTAGAGAGCATGGGAAAATGTTAGAGAGCATGGGAAAATGTTAGAGAGCATGGGTTAGAGAGCATGGGAAAATGTTAGAGAGCATGGGAAAATGTTAGAGAGCGTGGGAAAATGTTAGAGAGCATGGGAAAATGTTAGAGAGCGTGGGAAAATGTTAGAGAGCATGGGAAAATGTTAGAGAGCATGGGAAAATGTTAGAGAGCATGGGAAAATGTTAGAGAGCATGGGAAAATGTTAGAGAGCATGGGAAAATGTTAGAGAGCGTGGGAAAATGTTAGAGAGCGTGGGAAAATGTTAGAGAGCATGGGAAAATGTTAGAGAGCATGGGAAAATGTTAGAGAGCATGGGAAAATGTTAGAGAGCATGGGAAAATGTTAGAGAGCATGGGAAAATGTTAGAGAGCATGGGAAAATGTTAGAGAGCGTGGGAAAATGTTAGAGAGCGTGGGAAAATGTTAGAGAACATGGGAAAATGTTAGAGAGCGTGGGAAAATGTTAGAGAGCGTGGGAAAATGTTAGAGAGCATGGGAAAATGTTAGAGAGCATGGGAAAATGTTAGAGAGCATGGGAAAATGTTAGAGAGCGTGGGAAAATGTTAGAGAGCGTGGGAAAATGTTAGAGAGCATGGGAAAATGTTAGAGAGCGTGGGAAAATGTTAAAGAGCGAGGGAAAATGTTAGAGAGCGTGGGAAAATGTTAGAGAGCATGGGAAAATGTTAGAGAGCGTGGGAAAATGTTAGAGAGCGTGGGAAAATGTTAGAGAGCGTGGGAAAATGTTAGAGAGCGTGGGAAAATGTTAGAGAGCATGGGAAAATGTTAGAGAGCGTGGGAAAATGTTAGAGAGCGTGGGAAAATGTTAGAGAGCATGGGAAAATGTTAGAGAGCGTGGGAAAATGTTAGAGAGCATGGGAAAATGTTAGAGAGCATGGGAAAATGTTAGAGAGCATGGGAAAATGTTAGAGAGCATGGGAAAATGTTAGAGAGCGTGGGAAAATGTTAGAGAGCATGGGAAAATGTTAGAGAGCGTGGGAAAATGTTAGAGAGCGTGGGAAAATGTTGAGGATCAGAGGGAGAGGAATGTGTAGGAGTCTGTCTCAGTCCAGACTCTCCCCCTCCCTCCCCCCTCCCTCCCCCTCCCTCCCCCTCCCTCCCCCTCCCCCGTCCCTTACTACTACTACTACTAACACTACTACTTACACAACTAGCATCACTAGTATTACTACCACTACCACTACTGCTGATAATAATAATAATAATAATAATAATAATAATAATAATAATAATAATAATAATAGTAATAATAACAGGAATCATGCATATATATATATATAAATATATATATATATATATATATATATATATATATATATATATATATATATATATATATATATATATATATATATATATTTATATATATATATATATATATATATATATATATATATATATATATATATATATATATATATATATATATATATATATACACATATATATATATGTATTTGTTGGGGATAACCATAGGTATGATAGCTATAGGCAAGATTACCATAGGCATGGTAGCCATAGGTATGATAGCTATAGGGATGATACAGGATAAAGATAGGGATACCAAGATAACCAGACGTACCAACAAACTTGACGCGCCGGATATAGTGAAGCATTTGTTGACCTGGTGGAGAGAGCAAGATAGCAGGAATAATATAGCAAGATAGCACTAGTAAAATAGCAGGAGGAAGATAGCAAGTAAGCAGGAGTATAGCAGCAAGTTAGCAGGAGTAAGACAGCAAGTTAGCAGGAGTAAGATAGCAAGATAGCACCACAAAGATAGCAGGAGTAAGATAGCAATAGAGCACTAGTAAGATAGGAGGATAGCAGGAGTAAGATAACAGGAGAAATATAGCAAGAGAGAGAGCAAGATAAGAGTAAGACAGCAAGATAGAAGGAGTGAAATAGCAAGGTACTAGGAGTAGGATAGCAGGGTAGTAGGAAGATAGATAGATAGATAGATAGATAGGTAGATAGATAGATAGATAGAGAGAGAGAGAGAGAGAGAGAGAGAGAGAGAGAGAGAGAGAGAGAGAGAGTGAGAGAGAGAGAGAGAGAGATAGAGAGAGAGAGAGAGAGAGAGAGAGAGAGTGAGAGAGAGAGAGAGAGAGAGAGAGAGAGAGATAGAGAGAGAGAGAGGATAGCGTGATAGCACACAGGGAAAAGAGAGACACGATGGCCAATGTTAGATAT
Organism: Cherax quadricarinatus; assembly: GCF_038502225.1. Classification (NCBI taxonomy): domain Eukaryota; kingdom Metazoa; phylum Arthropoda; class Malacostraca; order Decapoda; family Parastacidae; genus Cherax; species Cherax quadricarinatus. The sequence continues at coordinate 194,543 of NC_091309.1, read as the reverse complement.
CTGCTTTAAGAGAGAAATGACGGGATGCTGGTAGTGGTGATGATGGTGGTAGTAGTGGTAGTAGTTGTGGTAGTGGTAGTAGTAGTGGTGGTGGTAGTAGTGGTGGTGGTGGTGGTAGTAGTGGTGGTGGTGGTGGTGGTGATGGTAGTAGTGGTGGTGGTGGTGATGGTGGTAGTAATTGTGGTAGTGGTAGCAGTGGTGGGGGTAGTGGTGGTGATAGTGGTAGTAGTGGTAGTAGTGGTGGTGATGGTGGTAGTAGTGGTAGTAGTTGTGGTAGTGGTAGTAGTGGTGGTGGTGGTGGAAGTAGTGGTGGTGGTAGCAGTGGTGTTGATGGTGATGATGGTGGTAGTAGTGGTAGTAGTTGTGACAGTGGTGGTGGTGGTAGTAGTGGTGGTGATGGTAGTAGTAGTGGTAGTTGTGGTAGTGGTGGTGGTGATGATGATGATAGTAGTGATAGTAATTGTGGTAGTGGTGGTGGTGATGAGGGTGGTAGTAGTGGCAGTAGTTGTGGTAGTGGTGGTGGTGATGGTGGTAGTAGTGGTGGTGATGATGGTGGTAGTAGTGGTAGTAGTTATGGTAGTGGTGGTGGTGATGGTGGTAGTAGTGGAAGTAGTTCTGGTAGTGGTGGTGGTGGTGGTGGTGGTTGTAGTAGTAATGGTAGTAGTTGTGGTGGTGGTGGTACCATCACAAGTGTGTGAGAGAGACAGTAGAGAGACTTACCAATAAAAGAGACATTCCTGATGTAGTGGAGCATCTCTTGGCCCGAGGGAGATGGCAAGGCAGCCTCACACAGCGTAAGATCTCCACACCTGTCTTGCAGCAGATTGTGGAAGGCCCAGGCCATAGCGTACACGGCGTCCACTGTGTGTGAGAGACGGTGTGAGACACATGTACACGGTGTGATACACGTGTACACGGTGTGAGACACAGGTACACGGTGTGAGACACATGTACACGGTGTGAGACACATGTATACGGTGTGAGACACGTGTACACGGTGTGAGACACGTGTACACGGTGTGAGACACAGGTACACGGTGCGAGACACATGTACACGGTGTGAGACACGTGTACACGGTGTGAGACACGTGTACACGGTGTGAGACACAGGTACACGGTGTGAGACACATGTACACGGTGTGAGACACAGGTACACGGTGTGAGACACGTGTACACGGTGTGAGACACAGATACACGGTGTGAGACACAGGTACACGGTGTGAGACACATATACACGGTGTGAGACACGTGTACACGGTGTGAGACACATGTACACGGTGTGAGACACATGTACACGGTGTGAGACACATGTACACGGTGTGAGACACATGTACACGGTGTGAGACACATGTACACGGTGTGAAACACATGTACACGGTGTGAGACACGTGTACACGGTGTGAGACACGTGTACACGGTGTGAGACACAGGTACACAGTGTGATACACGTGTACACGGTGTGAGACACAGGTACACGGTGTGAGACACATGTACACGGTGTGAGACACGTGTACACGGTGTGAGACACATGTACACGGTGTGAGACACATGTACACGGTGTGAGACACACACATACACACACACACACAAACACACACACACACACACAAACACACACACACACACACACACATCACACACACACACACACACACACACACACACACACTCACACAGACACACACACACACACACACACACACACACACATCACACACACTCACACACACACACACACACACACACACACACACACACACACTCACACACACACACACACACACACACTCACACACACACACACACACACACACACACACACACACACACACACACACACACACACACACACACACACACACACACACACACAACACACACACACACAACATACACACACACAACACACACACCACACACACACACACACACACACACACACACTCACACACACACACACACAACACACACACACACACACACACACACACACACAACACACACACACACAACATACACACACACACACACACACACACACACACACACACACACACACACACACACACACACAACACACACACACACACACACACACACACACACACACACACACACACACACACACACACACACACACACACACACACACACACAACACACACACACACAACATACACACACACACACACACACACACACACACACACACACACACACACACACACACACACACACACACACACACACACACACACACACACACACACACACACACACACACACACACACACACAACATACACACTCACACACACACACACACACACACACACACACACACATCACACACACACACACACACACACACACACACACACACACACACACCACACACACACACACACACACACACACACACACACACACACACAACACACACACACACAACATACACACACAACATACACACACAACACACACACACACAACATACACACACACACACACACACACACACACACACACACACACACACACACACACACACACACACACACACACACACACACACACACACACACACACACACAGCATCAACTGTTTAATTAAAACAACAATAAACGCTGGTTTACGAGGTAACTTAATTTGCTTTTTAAGAGTCAAGCTGAAAATATCATGACTGAAATGTATCATGACTGAAATGTATCATGACTGAAATGTATCATGACTGAAATGTATCATGACTGGAATGTATCATGACTGAAATGTATCATGACTGGAACATATCATGACTGAAATGTATCATGACTGGAACATATCATGACTGAAATGTATCATGACTGAAATGTATCATGACTGAAATGTATCATGACTGGAACATATCATGACTGAAATGTATCATGACTGGAACATATCATGACTGAAATGTATCATGACTGAAATGTATCATGACTGAAATGTATCATGACTGGAACATATCATGACTGAAATGTATCATGACTGGAACATATCATGACTGAAATGTATCATGACTGAAATGTATCATGACTGGAACATATCATGACTGAAATGTATCATGACTGAAATGTATCATGACTGAAATGTATCATGACTGAAATGTATCATGACTGAAATGTATCATGGCTGAAATGTATCATGACTGAAATGTATCATGACTGGAATGTATCATGGCTGAAATGTATCATGACTGAAATGTATCATGACTGAAATGTATCATGACTGAAATGTATCATGACTGAAATGTATCATGACTGAAATGTATCATGACTGAAATGTATCATGACTGAAATGTATCATGACTGAAATGTATCATGACTGGAATGTATCATGACTGGAATGTATCATGACTGGAATGTATCATGACTGAAATGTATCATGACTGGAATGTATCATGACTGGAATGTATCATGACTGGAATGTATCATGACTGAAATGTATCATGATTGGAATGTATCATGACTGAAATGTATCATGACTGAAATGTATCATGACTGGAATGTATCATGACTGGAATGTATCATGACTGGAATGTATCATGACTGGAATGTATCATGACTGGCATGTATCATGACTGGCATGTATCATGACTGGAATGTATCATGACTGAAATGTATCATGACTGGCATGTATCATGACTGAAATGTATCATGACTGAAATGTATCATGACTGGCATGTATCATGACTGGAATGTATCATGACTGGAATGTATCATGACTGGAATGTATCATGACTGGAATGTATCATGCCTGAAATGTATCATGACTGAAATGTATCATGACTGAAATGTATCATGACTGGTGGTTGGAGGTATTCCTGACAAGACGTGCCTAACTCTCCCTTATTGGCCCTTGTTGGAAGATGGTCTCTGTCGCTTTATTGTTGTAGGTTCTGTGGAACTCTGTTCACAGAACATTTTCTAGACTTAGTAATTTTTCGACGTTGTACTGAGGTTGTGTGTCGCACAGACACTCTGAGCAACTCAGGTCCCGAGTTGTAGCTTCTGACCTAACTTGTACTCTTATCTAACTTGTACTGGTATCTAACTTGTACTGGTATCTAACTTGTACTGGTATCTGTGTACTGTCACAGTCGGGGATTTTCTTATGCTGAACTTAGATTCAGTAGTATGGGAGTTTTGTGACTTTTGTGGAGGATCTGCTGATGGTCCCTACTTAGTGTCGTTATATTATCTCCTTGTTCCTGATTCTGTGTCACTATTGCTTGTTATATTGTTGTTCGGCTTAACAGTCGTTAGTCGATGAGGAGGCCTGGTCACAGACCGGGCCGCGGGGGCGTTGACCCCCGGAACTCTCTCCAGGTAAAATCCAGGTATCATGACTGGAATGTATCATGACTGAAATGTATCATGACTGAAATGTATCATGACTGAAATGTATCATGACTGAAATGTATCATGACTGAAATGTATCATGACTGAAATGTATCATGACTGAAATGTATCATGACTGAAATGTTTCATGACTGAAATGTATCATGATTGGAATGTATCATGATTGGAATGTATCATGACTGAAATGTATCATGACTGAAATGTATCATGACTGAAATGTATCATGACTGAAATGTATCATGACTGAAATGTATCATGACTGGAATGTATCATGACTGAAATGTATCATGACTGAAATGTATCATGACTGAAATGTATCATGGCTGAAATGTATCATGACTGGATTGTATCATGACTGGATTGTATCATGACTGGATTGTATCATGACTGGAATGTATCATGACTGAAATGTATCATGACTGAAATGTTTCATGACTGAAATGTATCATGATTGGAATGTATCATGATTGGAATGTATCATGACTGAAATGTATCATGACTGAAATGTATCATGACTGGAATGTATCATGACTGAAATGTATCATGACTGAAATGTATCATGACTGAAATGTATCATGACTGAAATGTATCATGACTGAAATGTATCATGACTGAAATGTATCATGACTGAAATGTATCATGACTGAAATGTATCATGACTGAAATGTATCATGACTGAAATGTTTCATGACTGAAATGTATCATGATTGGAATGTATCATGATTGGAATGTATCATGACTGAAATGTATCATGACTGAAATGTATCATGACTGAAATGTATCATGACTGAAATGTATCATGACTGAAATGTATCATGACTGAAATGTATCATGACTGAAATGTATCATGACTGGATTGTATCATGACTGAAATGTATCATGACTGAAATGTATCATGACTGAAATGTATCATGAATGAAATGTATCATGACTGAAATGTATCATGACTGAAATGTATCATGACTGAAATGTATCATGACTGAAATGTATCATGGCTGAAATGTATCATGACTGGATTGTATCATGACTGGATTGTATTATGACTGAAATGTATCATGACTGAAATGTATCATGACTGGATGTGTGTATCTGATTAAAACGAACCAGTAACTGGTTAAAACGAACCAGTAACCGGTTAAGATGAAGCAAGAAAGAGTTGAAGCGAGGCGTTTTTTAAAGGCCACGTTGAACCAGGGGTGAGAAAAATGGCCTCAGACTCGACTCTGAAAGAACTTTAAACGAAGAGAAATGGAAAACATTTAAGTCTATTGGAAAAATAAATAGAATTATTGGAAATCTTAAGGCAGAGAGAGAGAGAGAGAGAGAGAGAGAGAGAGAGAGAGAGAGAGAGAGAGAGTGGTCGAAACTCTCTGGGGGAAATATGTTCAATACTTAGTGGAAAACTGGTCGAAACTCTCTCGGAAACTGATGATAATAATAATTAATAATCATAATATTAATATTATTATTATTTATTATTAACGATATTAATAATAATAATAATAATAATAATAATAATAATAATAATAATGATAATAATAATAATAATAATAATAATAATAATAATAATAATAATAATAATAATAATAATAATAATAATAATAATAATAATAATATCAGTAGTAATTACAATAATAATAACAGTAATAATAATAATAATGAAAAAAATATTACTATGTCACAAAATAAGCAGCCAGTTAGAGGCCAAAGATATGTAAACACTGGCTTACGTCACAAGGCCAACAGCCAATCAGACGCCAAAGACATGTAAACATTGGAAATGACGTCACATGACAAACAGCCAATTACAGGCCAAAGATATGTAAACACTGGCCTACGTCACAAGGCCAACAGCCAATCAGACGCCAAAGACATGTAAACATTGGAAATGACGTCACATGACAAACAGCCAATTACAGACCAAAGATATGTAAACACTGACCTACGTCACAAGGCCAACAGCCAATCAAAGGCCAGAGATAAGTACTCGCCTACCCCTTAACACCTTGTACATACATGCACTGACTTTCTCTCTGAGGTATAATATGTGGATATAGTATTATTTATAATATAGAATATGAGGGTGGGTAGCTGGACCTCAGTAAAGCCTTAGATGGAGTACCACACACGATACTGCTGAAGAAAGTAGCGCCACATGATACTTGAGGACAGATTACTTCCTGGGTCGAGACATGGTTGACTGACAGGAATGAGATTATCTCCTGGGTCGAGACATGGCTGACTGATGAGAGAGATTGTCTCCTGGGTAGAGACATGGTTGACTGATAGACAACAGAGACTGTTGACATTAATGGGGAGAAATCAGAATTGTGAGTTGTTAGCAGCAGTGTGCCACAAGGGTCGATGTCGGCACCCATCTTGTTCAGTCTTCATAAACAACAGCGCAGAAGTGTTTACAATAAAGTTAATGTATTCCATGGTTTTATATCAAGAAGTATAAAATTACAGGAGTCCTCAATTCATTCTTCAACTTTATATATTCTTGGTTAGGTGTAATTTAGAATACGTTGCACAGTTCTGGTCAGCTGTATAGCTGTGTCAATTATACAGAGAAAGGTAACAAAGTCGATCCCATGTATGAGAAATCTTTCCTAGGAGGATAGACTGAGGACACTGTCTATCCTACGATAATAGACTGAGAACACTAGCTATCCTACGAGGATAGACTGAGAACACTGTCTATCCTACGAGGATAGACTGAGAACACTGTTTGTCCTACGAGGATAGACCGAGGGCACTGTCTATCCTACGAGGATAGACGAGAGCAGTCTGTCCGTCTGTCCTACAAGGATAGACTGAGAACACTATCTTACGAGGATAGACTGAGAGTACTTAACGTGCACTCTCTAGTAAACATAATAATTAGATGAGACATAACTGAACAAATAGAGTATATAAAGGAGATATAAACAAAATATTAAAAACAGACCAGGACAGGACTCCCCAGATGAGGAATTATAAACATATGCAACATCTGAGTATCTTCATGTGTAGACGTTTCGCCAACCAGTGGCTTTATCAATACAATACAAGGACTTAATGTAAAGACCGTAGAACTGTATACAAAGGCTGAGGTAATCAGTCCCTCAGCCTTGGAGTTGGTGAAGAGCACCGAAGTTTTGAAAAATCTTGTAAGGTTTGTCAGGAAACATGACAAGTGTTTCCTGATGCTGTTGGTCATCTGACCGAGGCCTTCCGCTGGCTTACCGGTCCACCCCTTTAAAACTTATAGTTATAATGTCGCTTATATACTGGCGTCAGGTGAGGGACATGTAGCAGACGAAGACATTGTCACTGGTAGCCGGGATGTCTCAGTGGTCATACCCGAGGGATGGACAAGGTTGTGGATATGTCCTCGGTACCAAGACTCCAGCAGTGGTTGTGGATATGTCCTCGGTACCAAGACTCCAGCAGTGGTTGTGGATATGTCCTCGGTACCAAGACCCCAGCAGTGGTTGTGGATATGTCCTCGGTACCAAGACCCCAGCAATGGTTGAGGATATGTCCTCGGTACCAAGACCCCAGCAATGGTTGTGGATATGTCCTCGGTACCAAGACTCCAGCAGTGGTTGTGGATATGTCCTCGGTACCAAGACCCCAGCAGTGGTTATGGATATGTCCTCGGTACCAAGACTCCAGCAGTGGTTGTGGATATCTCCTCGGTACCAAGACTCCAGCAGTGGTTGTGGATATGTCCTCGGTACCAAGACCCCAGCAGTGGTTGTGGATATGTCCTCGGTACCAAGACCCCAGCAGTGGTTGTGGATATGTCCTCGGTACCAAGACTCCAGCAGTGGTTGTGGATATGTCCTCGGTACCAAGACCCCAGCAGTGGTTGTGGATATGTCCTCGGTACCAAGACCCCAGCAGTGGTTGTGGATATGTCATCGGTACCAAGACTCCAGCAGTGTTTGTGGATATGTCCTCGGTACCAAGACTCCAGCAATGGTTGTGGATATGTCCTCGGTACCAAGACCCCAGCAGTGGTTGTGGATATGTCCTCGGTACCAAGACTCCAGCAGTGGTTGTGGATATGTCCTCGGTACCAAGACTCCAGCAGTGGTTGTGGATATGTCCTCGGTACCAAGACCCCAGCAGTGGTTGTGGATATGTCCTCGGTACCAAGACTCCAGCAGTGGTTGTGGATATGTCCTCTGTACCAAGACTCCAGCAGCGGTTGTGGATATGTCCTCGGTACCAAGACCCCAGCAATGGTTGTGGATATGTCCTCGGTACCAAGACTCCAGCAGTGGTTGTGGATATGTACTCTGTACCAAGACTCCAGCAGTGGTTGTGGATATGTCCTCTGTACCAAGACCCCAGCAGTGGTTGTGGATATGTCCTCGGTACCAAGACTCCAGCAGTGGTTGTGGATATGTCCTCGGTACCAAGACTCCAGCAGTGGTTGTGGATATGTCCTCGGTACTAAGACCCCAGGAATGGTTGTGGATATGTCCTCTGTACCAAGACTCCAGCAGTGGTTGTGGATATGTCCTCGGTACCAAGACTCCAGCAGTAGTTGTGGATATGTCCTCTGTACCAAGACTCCAGCAGTGGTTGTGGATATGTCCTCGGTACCAAGACCCCAGCAATGGTTGTGGATATGTCCTCGGTACCAAGACCCCAGCAGTGGTTGTGGATATGTCCTCGGTACCAAGACTCCAGCAGTGGTTGTGGATATGTCCTCGGTACCAAGACCCCAGCAATGGTTGTGGATATGTCCTCTGTACCAAGACCCCAGCAGTGGTTGTGGATATGTCCTCGGTACCAAGACCCCAGCAGTGGTTGTGGATATGTCCTCGGTACCAAGACTCCAGCAGTGGTTGTGGATATGTCCTCTGTACCAAGACCCCAGCAATGGTTGTGGATATGTCCTCTGTACCAAGACCCCAGCAGTAGTTGTGGATATGTCCTCGGTACCAAGACCCCAGCAGTGGTTGTGGATATGTCCTCGGTACCAAGACTCCAGCAGTGGTTGTGGATATGTCCTCGGTACCAAGACTCCAGCAGTGGTTGTGGATATGTCCTCGGTACCAAGACTCCGGCAGTGGTTGTGGATATGTCCTCGGTACCAAAACTCCAGCAGTGGTTGTGGATATGTCCTCGGTACCAAGACCCCAGCAGTGGTTGTGGATATGTCCTCGGTACCAAGACTCCAGCAGTGGTTGTGGATATGTCCTCTGTACCAAGACTTCAGCAGTGGTTGTGGATATGTTCTCGGTACCAAGACCCCAGCAATGGTTGTGGATATGTCCTCGGTACCAAGACTCCAGCAGTGGTTGTGGATATGTCCTCTGTACCAAGACTCCAGCAGTGGTTGTGGATATGTCCTCTGTACCAAGACCCCAGCAATGGTTGTGGATATGTCCTCTGTACCAAGACTCCAGCAGTGGTTGTGGATATGTCCTCGGTACCAAGACCCCAGCAATGGTTGTGGATATGTCCTCGGTACCAAGACTCCAGCAGTGGTTGTGGATGTATCCTCGGTACCAAGACTCCAGCAGTGGTTGTGGATATGTCCTCTGTACCAAGACCCCAGCAATGGTTGTGGATATGTCCTCGGTACCAAGACCCCAGCAATGGTTGTGGATATGTCCTCGGTACCAAGACCCCAGCAATGGTTGTGGATATGTCCTCGGTACCAAGACCCCAGCAATGGTTGTGGATATGTCCTCTGTACCAAGACCCCAGCAGTGGTTGTGGATATGTCCTCGGTACCAAGACCCCAGCAGTGGTTGTGGATGTATCCTCGGTACCAAGACCCCAGCAATGGTTGTGGATATGTCCTATGTACCAAGACTCCAGCAGTGGTTGTGGATATGTCCTCGGTACCAAGACCCCAGCAGTGGTTGTGGATATGTCCTCGGTACCAAGACCCCAGCAATGGTTGTGGATATGTCCTCGGTAGCAAGACCCCAGCAATGGTTGTGGATATGTCCTCTGTACCAAGACCCCAGCAGTGGTTGTGGATATGTCCTCGGTACCAAGACTCCAGCAATGGTTGTGGATATGTCCTCTGTACCAAGACCCCAGCAGAAGGTGTGGATATATCCTCGGTACCAAGACCCCAGCAATGGTTGTGGATATGTCCTCGGTACCAAGACTCCAGCAGTGGTTGTGGATATGTCCTCGGTACCAAGACCCCAGCAATGGTTGTGGATATGTCCTCGGTACCAAGACCCCAGCAATGGTTGTGGATATGTCCTCGGTACCAAGACTCCAGCAATGGTTGTGGATATGTCCTCGGTACCAAGACCCCAGCAGTGGTTGTGGGTGTGTCCTCGGTACCAAGACTCCAGCAGTGGTTGTGGATATGTCCTCGGTACCAAGACTCCAGCAGTGGTTGTGGATATGTCCTCTGTACCAAGACTCCAGCAGTGGTTGTGGATATGTCCTCGGTACCAAGACTCCAGCAGTGGTTGTGGATATGTCCTCGGTACCAAGACCCCAGCAGTGGTTGTGGATATGTCCTCGGTACCAAGACTCCAGCAGTGGTTGTGGATATGTCCTCTGTACCAAGACTCCAGCAGTTTTTGTGGATATGTCCTCGGTACCAAGACCCCAGCAGTGGTTGTGGATATGTCCTCGGTACCAAGACCCCAGCAGTGGTTGTGGGTATGTCCTCGGTACCAAGACCCCAGCAGTGGTTGTGGATATGTCCTCGGTACCAAGACCCCAGCAGTGGTTGTGGATATGTCCTCGGTACCAAGACCCCAGCAGTGGTTGTGGATATGTCCTCTGTACCAAGACTCCAGCAGTGGTTGTGGATATGTCCTCGGTACCAAGACTCCAGCAATGGTTGTGGATATGTCCTCGGTACCAAGACTCCAGCAGTGGTTGTGGATATGTCCTCGGTACCAAGACCCCAGCAGTGGTTGTGGATATGTCCTCGGTACCAAGACCCCAGCAGTGGTTGTGGATATGTCCTCGGTACCAAGACCCCAGCAGTGGTTGTGGATATGTCCTCTGTACCAAGACTCCAGCAATGGTTGTGGATATGTCCTCGGTACCAAGACTCCAGCAGTGGTTGTGGATATGTCCTCGGTACCAAGACCCCAGCAGTGGTTGTGGATATGTCCTCGGTACCAAGACTCCAGCAATGGTTGTGGATATGTCCTCGGTACCAAGACTCCAGCAGTGGTTGTGGATATGTCCTCGGTACCAAGACCACAGCAGTGGTTGTGGATATGTCCTCGGTACCAAGACCCCAGCAGTGGTTGTGGATATGTCCTCTGTACCAAGACCCCAGCAGTGGTTGTGGATATGTCCTCGGTACCAAGACCCCAGCAGTGGTTGTGGATATGTCCTCGGTACCAAGACCACAGCAGTGGTTGTGGATATGTCCTCGGTACCAAGACCCCAGCAGTGGTTGTGGATATGTCCTCTGTACCAAGACCCCAGCAGTGGTTGTGGATATGTCCTCGGTACCAAGACCCCAGCAGTGGTTGTGGATATGTTCTCGGTACCAAGACCCCAGCAGTGGTTGTGGATATGTCCTCGGTACCAAGACCCCAGCAGTGGTTGTGGATATGTCCTCGGTACCAAGACCCCAGCAGTGGTTGTGGATATGTCCTCGGTACCAAGACCCCAGCAGTGGTTGTGGATATGTTCTCGGTACCAAGACCCCAGCAATGGTTGTGGATATGTCCTCGGTACCAAGACCCCAGCAGTGGTTGTGGATATGTCCTCGGTACCAAGACTCCAGCAGTGGTTGTGGATATGTCCTCTGTACCAAGACCCCAGCAGTGGTTGTGGATATGTCCTCGGTACCAAGACCCCAGCAGTGGTTGTGGATATGTCCTCTGTACCAAGACCCCAGCAGTGGTTGTGGATATGTCCTCGGTACCAAGACTCCAGCAGTGGTTGTGGATATGTCCTCTGTACCAAGACCCCAGCAGTGGTTGTGGATATGTCCTCGGTACCAAGACCCCAGCAGTGGTTGTGGATATGTCCTCTGTACCAAGACCCCAGCAGTGGTTGTGGATATGTCCTCTGTACCAAGACCCCAGCAGTGGTTGTGGATATGTCCTCGGTACCAAGACCCCAGCAGTGGTTGTGGATATGTCCTCGGTACCAAGACTCCAGCAGTGGTTGTGGATATGTCCTCTGTACCAAGACCCCAGCAGTGGTTGTGGATATGTCCTCGGTACCAAGACCCCAGCAGTGGTTGTGGATATGTCCTCGGTACCAAGACTCCAGCAGTGGTTGTGGATATGTCCTCGGTACCAAGACCCCAGGAGTGGTTGTGGATATGTCCTCGGTACCAAGACTCCAGCAGTGGTTGTGGATATGTCCTCTGTACCAAGACCCCAGCAGTGGTTGTGGATATGTCCTCGGTACCAAGACCCCAGCAGTGGTTGTGGATATGTCCTCTGTACCAAGACCCCAGCAGTGGTTGTGGATATGTCCTCGGTACCAAGACCCCAGCAGTGGTTGTGGATATGTCCTCTGTACCAAGACCCCAGCAGTGGTTGTGGATATGTCCTCGGTACCAAGACCCCAGCAGTGGTTGTGGATATGTCCTCGGTACCAAGACTCCAGCAGTGGTTGTGGATATGTCCTCGGTACCAAGACCCCAGGAGTGGTTGTGGATATGTCCTCGGTACCAAGACTCCAGCAGTGGTTGTGGATATGTCCTCGGTACCAAGACTCCAGCAGTGGTTGTGGATATGTCCTCGGTACCAAGACCCCAGCAGTGGTTGTGGATATGTCCTCGGTACCAAGACCCCAGCAGTGGTTGTGGATATGTCCTCGGTACCAAGACTCCAGCAGTGGTTGTGGATATGTCCTCGGTTCCAAGACCCCAGCAATGGTTGTGGATATGTCCTCGGTACCAAGACTCCAGCAGTCGTCCAAGTTGGAACAGACAATACAGATTTAGATTTGTGTTGTGGTAGAGTTATGGTTGAGTGGAACAAACTCTCGAGTACTGTTACTGATGTGAAAATCCTTGTGAATCTTTAATACAGTATGTTAGATAAGTAGGTGAGTAGGTGTGAGTTAGACCTGCCTAGCCTGGGCCAGCAGGCCTGCTGCGCAGTTCCTTCAGTCTTGGGTTCCTAAAAGTTAATATCCTTCTAATTGTAAATGCATATCTTGTTGCTTTCAGAGTGCTTCCTCTTTTCCACCCTTTTCCCACCCATTTTCCACCCCCTTCCCACCCTTTTCCCCCTTTTTCCCAACTCTATACCCCCCAGTACGTACCTACAAAGGGCACGAGACCCTCCTGCTCGTGCGTGATGGTCTCCTGGCCGGTGCACGCCCTGCGTCCTGGCGGCAGCGGGTTTCTGAACGTGCAGTTGAAGTGTTGTGTCCAGAACTCCTTAAACCAGACGTTTCGGCAGTTTCGCTCGTGGTCGTCACCTGGTCCGGTTACGGCGCATGGTTTCCCCCTAACACGGGGTCGCAGGCCACGTAGATAAGTGTCGAACCCTGTGGCAGTGGCAGGAGGAGAAGAGAGGTGAGACATGACATGGATGTAGGTGATACATCCTCCTGTCTATCCTCCTCCACCGACTATTCTCACTAACTACTCTCTACTAATATTGATATATTATCTTCCCCTCTCCCTCTCCCCTTCTTTATTTCTCTTCTCTTCATTTCAATTTATTTTTCTCCCCTCTCTCTCTCTCTCTCTCTCTCTCTCTCTCTCTCTCTCTCTCTCTCTCTCTCTCTCTCCAGGCTACCCTGGGTTCTTGCTAGGTCCCCAGGCTACCCTGGGTGCTTGCTAGGTCCCCAGGCTACCCTGGGTTTTTGCTAAGACCTCAGGCTACCCTGGGTTCTTGCTAGGTCCCCAGGCTACCCTGGGTTCTTGCTAAGACCCCAGGCTACCCTGGGTTTTTGCTAGGACCCGAGGCTACCCAGGGTTCTTGCTAAGACCCCAGGCTACCCTGGGTTTTTGCTAGGTCCCCAGACTACCCTGGGTTCTTGCTAGGACCCCAGGCTATCCTGGGTTCTTGCTAGGACCCCAGGCTACCCTGCGTTCTTGCTAGGTCCCCAGGCTACTCTGGGTTCTTGCTAAGACCCCAGGCTACCCTGGGTTCTTGCTAAGACCCCAGGCTACACTGGGATTTTGCTAGGACCCCAGGCTACCCTGAGTTTTTGCTAGGTCCCCAGGCTACCCTGGGTTCTTGCTAAGACCCCAGGCTACCCTTGGTTCTTGCTAAGACCCCAGGCTACCCGGGGTTCTTGCTAGGACCCCAGGCTACCCTGGGTTCTTGCTAGGACCCGAGGCTACCCTGGGTTCTTGCTAGGACCCCAGGCTACCCTGGGTTTTTGCTAGGTCCCCAGGCTACCCGGGGTTCTTGCTAGGACCCCAGGCTACCCTTTGTTCTTGCTAGATCCCCAGTCTACCCGGGGTTCTTGCTAGGTCCCCAGTCTACCCGGGGTTCTTGCTAGGACCCCAGGCTACCCTGAGTTTTTGCTAGGTCCCCAGGCTACCCTGGGTTCTTGCTAAGACCCCAGGCTACCCTTGGTTCTTGCTAAGACCCCAGGCTACCTGGGGTTCTTGCTAGGACCCCAGGCTACCCTGGGTTCTTGCTAGGACCCGAGGCTACCCTGGGTTTTTGCTAGGACCCCAGACTACCTGGGGTTTGTTCTAGGTCCCCAGGCTACCCGGGGGTTCTTGCTAGGACCCCAGGCTACCCTGGGTTCTTGCTAGGACCCAGGCTACCCGGGGTTTTTGCTAGGTCTCCAGGCTATCCTGGGTTCTTGCTAGGACCCCAGGCTACCTCGAAGGGTTGTAGCCAAGACTCCAGGAAGAAATTAACTCTGACCTTCTAGTGATGATCGCTGGGGTAGTATGGTTATGGCCCCCAGGGCAGCCTCCTCCTGGTCCCTCACGGGGTGGATCTTGGCACCCCAGGAGTCACTGCCCACCCATAGGAACTGACCCGCCTTACCCGCCTTCACTGCTGCGGCTAGCACTCGTCTGTGGGAGGAGAAGGTGGGTTAGTCACTCCAGGTAGCAGCTGGGGTGGGTTAATCGCTCGAGGTAGCAGCTGGGGTGGGTTAGTCACTCTAGGTAATAGCTGGGGTGCGTTAGTCACTCTAGGTAATAGCTGGGGTGGGTTAGTCACTCCAGGTAGCAGCTGGGGTGGGTTAGTCACTCTAGGCAATAGCTGGGGTGGGTTAGTCACTCCCGGTAGCAGCTGGGGTGGGTTAGTCATTCTAGGCAATAGCTGGGATGGGTTAGTCATTCCAGGTAGCAGCCGAGGTGGGTTAATCACTCGAGGTAGCAGCTGGGGTGGGTTAGTCATTTCAGGTAGCAGCTGAGGTGGGTTAGTCACTCGAGGTAGCAGCTGGGGTGGGTTAGTCACTCTAGGTAGCAGTTGGGGTGGGTTAGTCACTCGAGGTATTAGCTGAGGTGGGTTAGTCACTCTAGTTATCAGCTGGGGTGGGTTAGTCACTCTAGGAAGCAGTTGGGGTGGGTTAGTCACTCGAGGTAGCAGCTGGGGTGGGTTAGTCACTCTAGGTAGTATCTGGGGTGGGTTAGTTACTCCAGGTAGCAGCTGGGGTGGGTTAGTCACTTGAGGTAGCTGCTGGGGTGGGTTAGTCACTCGAGGTAGCAGCTGGGGTGGGTTAGTCACTCTAGGTAGCAGCTGGGGTGGGTTAGTCACTTGAGGTAGCAGCTGGGGTGGGTTAGTCACTCGAGGTAGCAGCTGGGGTGGGTTAGTCACTCTAGGTAGCAGCTGGGGTGGGTTAGTCACTCCAGATAGCAGCTGGGGTGGGTTAGTCACTGTAGATAGTAGCTGGGGTGGGTTAGTCACTCTAGGTAGCAGCTGGGGTGGGTTAGTCACTCGAGGTAGCAGCTGTGGTGGGTTAGTCACTCTAGGTAGTAGCTGAGGTGGGTTAGTCACTCCAGATAGCAGCTGGTGGGTTAGTCACTCTAGGTAGTAGCTGGGGTGGGTTAGTTACTCCATGTAGCAGCTGGGGTGGGTTAGTCACCCGAGGTAACAGCTGGGGTGGGTTAGTCACTCCAGATAGCAGCTGGGGTGGGTTAGTCACTCTAGGTAGTAGCTGGGGTGGATTAGTTACTCCAGGTAGCAGCTGGGGTGGGTTAGTCACTCGAGGTAACAGCTGGGGTGGGTTAGTCACTCGAGGTAGCAGGTGGGGTGGGTTAGTCACTCTAGGTAGCAGCTGGGGTGGGTTAGTCACTCGAGGTAACAGCTGGGGTGGGTTAGTCACTCGAGGTAGCAGCTGGGGTGTGGGGTGGGTTAGTTACTCCGGGTAGCAGCTGGGGTGGGTTAGTCACTCGAGTTAGCAGCTGGGGTGGGTTAGTCACTCTAGGTAGTAGCTGGGGTGGATTAGTTACTCCAGGTAGCAGCTGGGGTGGGTTAGTCACTCGAGGTAACAGGTGGGGTGGGTTAGTCACTCCAGATAGCAGCTGGGGTGGGTTAGTCACTCTAGGTAGTAGCTGGGGTGGATTAGTTACTCCAGGTAGCAGCTGGGGTGGGTTAGTCACTCGAGGTAGCAGCTGGGGTGGGTTAGTCACTCTAGGTAGCAGCTGGGGTGGGTTAGTCACTCGAGGTAACAGCTGGGGTGGGTTAGTCACTCGAGGTAGCAGCTGGGGTGGGTTAGTTACTCCGGGTAGCAGCTGGGGTGGGTTAGTCACTCGAGGTAGCAGCTGGGGTGGGTTAGTCACTCGAGGTAGCAGCTGGGGTGGGTTAGTCACTCTAGGTAGTAGCTGGGGTGGATTAGTTACTCCAGGTAGCAGCTGGGGTGGGTTAGTCACTTGAGGTAGCAGCTGGGGTGGGTTAGTCACTCGAGGTAGCAGCTGGGTGGGTTAGTCAGTCTAGGTAGCAGCTGGGGTGGGTTAGTCACTCGAGGTAGCAGCTGGGGTGGGTTAGTCACTCGAGGTAGCAGCTGGGGTGGGTTAGTCACTCTAGGTAGCAGCTGGGGTGGGTTAGTCACTCGAGGTAGCAGCTGGGGTGGATTAGTTACTCCGGGTAGCAGCTGGGGTGGGTTAGTCACTCGAGGTAACAGCTGGGCTGGGTTAGTCACTCGAGGTAGCAGCTGGGGTGGGTTAGTCACTCGAGGTAGCAGCTGGGGTGGGTTAGTCACTCGAGGTAGCAGCTGGGGTGGGTTAGTCACTCGAGGTAGCAGCTGTGGTGGGTTAGTCACTCTAGGGTAGCAGCTGGGGTGGGTTAGTCACTCGAGGTAGCAGCTGGGGTGGGTTAGTCACTTGAGGCAGCAGCTGGGGTGGGTTAGTCACTCTAGCTCACTCTAGGTAGGGTGGGGTGGGTTAGTCACCCGAGGTAACAGCTGGGGTGGGTTAGTCACTCGAGGTAACAGCTGGGGTTTGTTAGTCACTCGAGGTAGCAGCTGGGGTGGGTTAGTCACTCGAGGCAGCAGCTGGGGTGGGTTAGTCACTCGAGGAAGCAGCTGGGGTGGGTTAGTCACTCTAGGTAGCAGCTGGGGTGGGTTAGTCACTCGAGGTAACAGCTGGGGTGGGTTAGTCACTCGAGGTAGCAGCTGGGGTGGGTTAGTCACTCTAGGTAACAGCTGGGGTGGGTTAGTCACTCTAGGTAGCAGCTGGGGTGGGTTAGTCACTCGAGGTAGCAGCTGGGGTGGGTTAGTCACTCTAGGTAGCAGCTGGGGTGGGTTAGTCACTCGAGGTAGCAGCTGGGGTGGGTTAGTCACTCGAGGTAACAGCTGGGGTGGGTTAGTCACTCTAGGTAGCAGCTGGGGTGGGTTAGTCACTCGAGGCAGCAGCTGGGGTGGGTTAGTCACTCGAGGAAGCAGCTGGGGTGGGTTAGTCACTCTAGGTAGCAGCTGGGGTGGGTTAGTCACTCGAGGTAACAGCTGGGGTGGGTTAGTCACTCGAGGTAGCAGCTGGAGTGGGTTAGCTACTCCGGGTAGCAGCTGGGGTGGGTTAGTCACTCGAGGTAGCAGCTGGGGTGGGTTAGTCACTCGATGTAGCAGCTGGGGTGGGTTAGTCACTCGAGGTAACAGCTGCTGTGGGTTAGTCTCTCGAAGTAACAGCTGGGGTGGGTTAGTCACTCTAGGTAGCAGCTGGGGTGGGTTAGTCACTCGAGGTAGCAGCTGTGGTGGGTTAGTCACTCTAGGTAGTAGCTGAGGTGGGTTAGTCACTCCAGGTAGCAGCTGGGGTGGGTTAGTCACTCGAGGTAGCAGCTGGGGTGGGTTAGTCACTCTAGGTAGCAGCTGGGGTGGGTTAGTCACTCCAGGTAGCAGCTGGGGTGGGTTAGTCACTCGAGGTAGCAGCTGGGGTGGGTTAGTCACTCTAGGTAGCAGCTGGGGTGGGTTAGTCACTCCAGGTAGCAGCTGGGGTGGGTTAGTCACTCGAGGTAGCAGCTGGGGTGGGTTAGTCACTCGAGGTAGCAGCTGGGGTGGGTTAGTCACTCTAGGTAGCAGCTGGGGTGGGTTAGTCACTCGAGGTAACAGCTGCTGTGGGTTAGTCACTGTATATCCTCGTAGGATAGACAGTGTCCTAAGTCTATCCTCGTAGGATAGACAGTGTCCTAAGTCTATCCTCGTAGGATAGACAGTGTCCTAAGTCTATCCTCGTAGGATAGACTTCTCATACATGGGATCAACTTTGTCATCTCTCTGCATGACTGTCACAACGTTTATATCCACTCCAAAATATTGACCAGAACTGTACAATATAATCTAAGGTAGGCCTTCCCAAGCCTATATAAAGCAGGCCTACCCAAGCCTATATTAAGCCATGAATCTGTCAGCAATGTACAACATCTGTCAGCATTGTATAACATCTGTGAACACTATACAACGTCTGTCACTACAATAACCAGAGCATCAACGTATACTCTCTCTCTCTCTCTCTCTCTCTCTCTCTCTCTCTCTCTCTCTCTCTCTCTCTCTCTCTCTCTCTCTCTCTCTCTACCTCTACCTCTCTCTCTACCTCTTGTCTTATTCGCTCTGTCCCTCGCTTCTTCTGAAGAAGGGCTGAGTTAGAGGTCGAAAGTCAGACTGACACAGCAGGTGTCAGCCTCTTCACCTCCTCCTCGGTTGTGTGTAGTATGTCCAGCACTTGTTGGTGCACCCCAACATTCCGGTTTGCTTGAGTCCTTTCTGTCTCCACTGTAAATATTTCCTTAAATCTCGTGTTGAGCTCCTCACATACATCTTGGTGGTTTCTTGAGAGTTCCCCACCTTCTTTCCTCCGCTTGATTACCTGGTCCTTGACTCTTGTCTTCCTCCTGATGTGGCTGTACAGTAGCTTTGGGTCAGACTTGACTTTTGATGCTATGTCGTTCTCGTGCTGTCTCTGGGCCTCCCACCTTATCTGTGCATACTCGTTTCTGGCTGTTCGACTAATCTCCTTATTTTCCTGGGTCCTCTGTCTTCTATACTTTTTCCATTTTCTAACGCGCTTAGTTTTGGCCTCTCTACACCTCTGGGTGAACCAAGGGTTTGTTCTGGTCTTCCCATTGTTTGTTGCTCTTGTTTACGAGCCTCTACTCTGACTCCTTGCATTTTGTGGTCAAATATATATTCCATCAATTCATTCATTGTTTTCCCACCAGTTCTCTGTCCCATTGAACCTCCTGCAGGAAATTCCTCATGCTTGTGTAGTCCCCTCTTTTGTAGTCTGGCTTCTCCCGTCACTCTCGTGCTGGTTCAATCTCTCCTTTTGATGTTCTCAATGTCTGAACTACTCAGGGTGAATATGAGGTCCAGCCTTCCTGGTACAGACACTAACACTACTACTACCACCACTATCACCACCGCTACTACCACTACTACAACCACAACCACTATTACCACCATCCTTCAAGTATCCTTCAAGGCCCAGAATTTGGCACAGCATCTTGCAAGATTTCCCAAGATGCTGTGAATCACTGATCTGGGACACTAAGTCATCTTAAACACGTGTGTGTGTGTGTGTGTGTGTGTGTGTGTGTGTGTGTGTGTGTGTGTGTGTGTGTGTGTGTGTGTGTGTGTGTGTGTGTGTGTGTGTGTGTGTGTGTGTGTGTGTGTGTGTGTGTGTATGTGTGTGTGTGTGTGTGTGTGTGTGTGTGTGTGTGTGTGTGTGTGTGTGTGTGTGTGTGTGTATGTGTGTGTGTGTTTATGTGTGTGTGTGTGTGTGTGTGTGTGTGTGTGTGTGTGTGTGTGTGTGTGTGTGTGTGTGTGTGTGTGTGTGTGTGTGTGTGTGTGTGTGTGTGTGTGTGTGTGTGTGTGTGTGTGTGTGTGTGTGTGTGTGCGTGTGTGTGTGTATAATCCAATACTCCGTTACAAAACATTCACAAGTATGGCCACTTGTTATCGTTATCTCAGCTGCTGCTGAGATATCTTCAGCTCCTCCCATATCATCATATGTGGCCACACATCATCATATGTGGCCACACATCATCATATGTGGCCACACATCATCATATGTGGCCGCATATCACCATATGTGGCCACACATCATCATATGTGACCACACATCATCATATGTGGCCGCATATCACCATATGTGGCCACACATCATCATATGTGGCCACACATCATCATATGTGGCCGCACATAACCATATGTGGCCACACATCATCATATGTGGCCACATATCATCATATGTAGCCACACATCCCCATATGTGGCCACATATCACCATATGTGGCAACACATCATCATACGTGACCACACATCACCATATGTGGCAACACATCATCATATGTGGCCACACATCACCATATGTGGCCACACATCATCATATGTGGCCACTCATCACCATATGTGGCCACACATCACCATATGTGGCCACACATCACAATATGTGGCCACACATCACCATATGTGGCCACATATCACCATATGTGGCAACACATCATCATATGTGGCCGCACATCATCATATGTGGCCGCACATCATCATATGTGGCCACACATCATCATATGTGGCCACACATCATCATATGTGGCCACACATCACCATATGTGGCCACACATCATCATATGTGGCCACACTTCATATGTGGCCACACATCACCATATGTGGCCACACATCATCATATGTTGCCAAACATCATCATACGTGGCCACACATCATCATATGTGGCCACACATCATCATATGTGGCCACATATCACCATATGTGGCCACACATCATCATATGTGGCCACACATCACCATATGTGGCAACACATCATCATATGTGGCCACACATCATCATACGTGGCCACACATCATCATATGCCTACACATCATACGTGCCACACATCATCATATGTGGCCCACATCATCATATGTGGCCACACATCACCATATGTGGCAACACATCATCATATGTGGCCACACATCACCATATGTGGCCACACATCATCATATGTGGCCACACATCATCATATGTGGCCACATATCACCATATGTGGCCATACATCATCGTATATGGCCACACATCACCATATGTGGCCACACATCATCATATGTGGCCACGCATCACCATATGTGGCCACACATCATCGTATATGGCCACAAATCACAATATGTGGCCACACATCACCATATGTGGCCACACATCACCATATGTGGCCACACATCATATGTGGCCACAGATCATCATATGTGGCCACACATCACCATATGTGGCCACACATCACCATATGTGGCCACACATCATCATATGTGGCCACACATCACCATATGTGGCAACTGATCATCATATGTGGCCACACATCATCATATGTGGCCACACATCATCATATGTGGCCACACATCACCATATGTGGCCACACGTCATCATATGTGGCCACACATCATCATATGTAGCCGCACATCACCATATGTGCCCACACATCATCATATGTGGCCACACATCACCATATGTGGCCACACATCATCATATGTGGCCATACATCATCATATGTGGCCACACATCACCATATGTGACCACACATCACCATATGTGGCCACACATCGCCATATGTGGCCACACATCACCATATGTGGCCACACATCACCATATGTGGCCACCCCTCATCATATGTGGCCACACATCATCATACGTGGCCACACATCATCATATGTGGCCACACATCATCATATGTGGCCACACATCATCATATGTGGCAACACATCATCATATGTGGCCACACATCATCATATGTGGCAACACATCATCATATGTGGCCACACATCATCATATGTGGCCACACATCATCATATGTGGCCACACATCATCACATGTGGCCACATTATATCATATGTGGCCACACATCATCATATGTACCACATCATCATATATGGCCCACATCATCATATGTGGCCACACATCATCATATGTGGCCACACATCATATGTGGCCACACATCATCATGTGGCCTACATCATCATATGTGGCCACACATCATCATATGTGGCACATATCATCATATGTGGCACACATCATCATATGTACACACATCATCATATGTGGCCACACATCATCATATGTGGCCACACATCATCATATGTGGCACACATCATCATATGTGGCACACATCATCATATGTGGCCACACATCATCATATGTGGCCACACATCATCATATGTGGCCACACATCATCATATGTGGCCACACATCATCATATGTGGCACACATCATCATATGTGGCACACATCATCATATGTGGCACACATCATCATATGTGGCACACATCATCATATGTGGCCACACATCATCATATGTGGCACACATCATCATATGTGGCACACATCATCATATGTGGCACACATCATCATATGTGGCACACATCATCATATGTGGCACACATCATCATATGTGGCCACACATCATCATATATGGCCACACATCATCATATGTGGCCACACATCATCATATGTGGCCACACATCATCATATGTGGCACACATCATCATATGTGGCACACATCATCATATGTGGCCACACATCATCATATGTGGCCACACATCATATGTACAACATCATCATATGTGGCACACATCATCATATGTGGCACATATCATCATATGCCACACATCATCATATATGGCCACACATCATCATATGGCCACATTATCATCATATGTGGACCATTATCATCATATGTGGCACACATCATCATATGTGGCACACATCATCATATGTGGCACATATCATCATATGTGACCATTACATCATCATATGTGGCCACACATCATCATATGTGGCACACATCATCATATGTGGCACACATCATCATATGTGGCACACATCATCATATGTGGCCACACATCATCATATGTGGCACATCATCATGTGGCATACATCATCATATGTGGCCACACATCATATGTGGCACACATCATATGTGGCACACATCATCATATGTGGCACACATCATCATATGTGGCCACACATCATCATATGTGGCCACACATCATCATATGTGGCCACACATCATCATATGTGGCCACACATCATCATATGTGGCCACACATCATCATATGTGGCCACACATCATCATATGTGGCCACACATCATCATATGTGGCACACATCATCATATGTGGCACACATCATCATATGAGCATCATATGTGGCCACACATCATCATATGTGGCATTACATCATCATATGTGGCACATATCATCATATGTGGCACACATCATCATATGTGGCACACATCATCATATGTGGCCACACATCATCATATGTACACATCATCATATGTGGCCACACATCATCATATGTGGCCACATTATCATCATATGTGGCCACACATCATCATATGTGCCACTACATCATATGTGGCCACACATCATCATATGTGGCCACACATCATCATATGTGGCCACACATCATCATATGTGGCACACATCATCATATGTGGCACACATCATCATATGTGGCCACACATCATCATATGTGGCACACATCATCATATGTGGCCACACATCATCATATGTGGCACACATCATCATATGTGGCACACATCATCATATGTGGCACACATCATCATATGTGGCCACACATCATCATATGTGGCCACACATCATCATATGTGGCACACATCATCATATGTGGCACACATCATCATATGTGGCACACATCATCATATGTGGCCACACATCATCATATGTGGCACACATCATCATATGTGGCACACATCATCATATGTGGCATTACATCATCATATGTGGCACATCATCATATGTGGCCACACATCATCATATGTGGCCACACATCATCATATGGCCACACATCATCATGTGGCCACACATCATCATATGTGGCACACATCATCATATGTGGCACACATCATCATATGTAGGCCACATCATCATATGTGGCCACACATCATCATATTTGGCCACACATCATCATATGTGGCACACATCATCATATGGTCACACATCATGTGTGGCACACATCATCATATGTGGCACACATCATCATATGTGGCACACATCATCATATTGCCACATCATCATATTTGGCCACACATCATCATATATGGCCACACATCATCATATGTGGCCACATCATCATATGTGGCCACACATCATCATATGTGGCACATATCATCATATGTGGCCACACATCATCATATGTGGCACATATCATCATATGTGGCACATCATCATATGTGGACCACATCATCATATGTAGGACACATCATCATATATGGCCACACATCATCATATGTGGCCACACATCATCATATGTGGCCACACATCATCATATGTGGCACACATCATCATATGTGGCCACACATCATCATATGTGGCACACATCATCATATGTGGCACACATCATCATATGTGGCCACACATCATCATATGTGGCCACACATCATCATATGTATTACATCACCATATGTGGCCACACATCATCATATGTGGCCACATCACTCATATATGGCCACATACATCATATGTGGCCACACATCATATGTGGCACACATCATCATATGTGGCACACATCATCATATGTGGCACACATCATCATATGTGGCCACACATCATCATATGTGGCCACACATCATCATATGTGGCACACATCATCATATGTGGCACACATCATCATATGTGGCACACATCATATGTGGCACACATCATCATATGTGGCCACACATCATCATATGTGGCAACATCATCATATGTGGTACACATCATCATATGTGGCCACACATCACATATGTGGCCACACATCATCATATGTGGCCACACATCATCATATGTGGCCACACATCATCATATGTGGCACACATCATCTATATGGCACACATCATATATGTACACATCATCATATGTGGCACACATCATCATATGTACACATCATCATATGTGGCCACACATCATCATATGTGGCACACATCATCATGTGGCCACACATCATCATATGTGGCCACACATCTCATATGTGGCCACACATCATCATATGTGTACACATCATCATATGTGGCCACATCACATCATATGTGGCCACACATCATCATGTTGCACACATCATCATATGTGGCCACCATCGTCATATGTGGCACACATCATCATATGTGGCCACATCATCATATGTGGCCACATATCATATGTGGCACACATCATCATATATGGCACATATCATCATATGCCAACATCATCATATGTGGCACACATCATATGTGTACACATCATCATATGTGGCCACACATCATCATATGTGGCCACACATCATCATATGTGGCACACATCATCATATGTGGCCACACATCATCATATGTGGCCACACATCATCATATGTGGCCACACATCATCATATGTGGCCACACATCATCATATGTGGCACACATCATCATATGTGGCACACATCATCATATGTGGCCACACATCATCATATGTGGCACACATCATCATATGTGGCACACATCATCATATGTGGCCACACATCATCATATGTGGCCACACATCATCATATGTGGCACACATCATCATATGTGGCCACACATCATCATATGTGGCCACACATCATCATATGTGGCCACACATCATCATATGTGGCACACATCATCATATGTGGCCACACATCATCATATGTGGCCACACATCATCATATGTGGCCACACATCACAGTGTTATAACAAGGTTATCACTACCAACATTATAAGTATCCACTTAACTAATTAATATCAGGAATATTTACATATTATTATTATTATTAGTAGTAGTAGTAGTAGTAGTAGTAGTAGTAATAGTAGTAGTAGTAGTATAGTAGTAGTAGTAGTAGTAGTAGTAGTAGTAGTAGTAGTATAGTAGTAGTAGTAGTAGTAGTAGTAGTAGTAGTAGTAGTAGTAGTCTCCCTGTCTCCCTACTTTCTTGTCTCCCTGTCTCCCTACCTCCCTGTCTCCCTGTCTCCCTACCTCCCTGTCTCCCTGCCTCCCTGTCTCCCTGTCTCCCAGTCTCCCTGCCTTTCTGTCTTCCTATCTCCCTGTCTCCCTGTCTCCCTGCCTCCCTGTCTCCCTGTCTCTCTGTCCCTCTGTCTCCCTGTCTCCCTGTCTCCCTGTCTCTCTGTCTCCCTGCCTCCCTGTCTCCCTGTCTCCCTGTCTCCCTGTCTCCTTGCCTCCCTGTCTATCTGTCTACCTATCTCCCTGCCTCCCTGTCTCACCTGGTGTTATCTTCCACCACAACAACTACTCACCTGGTGTTATCTTCCACCACAACAACTACTCACCTGGTGTTATCTTCCACCACAACAACTACTCACCTGGTGTTATCTTCCACCACAACAACTACTCACCTGGTGTTATCTTCCACCACAACAACTACTCACCTGGTGTTATCTTCCACCACAACAACTACTCACCTGGTGTTATCTTCCACCACAACAACTACTCACCTGGTGTTATCTTCCTCTACAACAAGTACTCACCTGGTGTTATCTTCCACCACAACAACTACTCACCTGGTGTTATCTTCCACCACAACAACTACTCACCTGGTGTTATCTTGCACCACAACAACTACTCACCTGGTGTTATCTTCCACCACAACAAGTACTCACCTGGTGTTATCTTCCACCACAACAAGTACTCACCTGGTGTTATCTTCCACCACAACAAGTACTCACCTGGTGTTATCTTCCACCACAACAACTACTCACCTGGTGTTATCTTCCACCACAACAAGTACTCACCTGGTGTTATCTTCGTCCACAAACATAATGATAACTCTGGCTTGAGGTTTAGTATACAGCCTCTCAATAATAAGATCAAAGTCTTCTGGCTTGGTGATTCTTTGTATTCTCTCTGACACAGCTATACAGATCCCGGACTTCTCTGCCAGCTTGGTGAAGGATGCTAT
>NC_091309.1:159430-161930 GCF_038502225.1 Cherax quadricarinatus | reverse complement strand
TTGCTAGTGGTACCAGTGTTACTAGTGGTTCCAATGCTGCTAGTGGTCTTCACCTCTCATCCTTCATTCCTTTCTCTAGTTCCTCCCTCCCACCTTCCCTCTCCCACTCACCTTCCCCCCCTCCCACCTTCCCCCTCCCATTCACCTTCCGACTCCCACTCACCTTCTCACCGTAGTCTCCCTCGTCAGCTAGTGTGGAGACATACTGCCAGTTGAACGCCTTCACCACCTCCACCATGGCCATGGCCTGGAAGTTGTCTGGAGGTACAACTCTGCTAAAATACTCAAATCTTGACTTGTCTGAGAGTTCCGTAGAGGTGGAGGCGTAGCTGATCTGTGGTATCTGTGGGGAAGAGACAGTGAGAGAGAGAGAGAGAGAGAGAGAGAGAGAGAGAGAGAGAGAGTGAAGGAGGGAGAGATCAAAGGAGGTCAAAGTTTCCATGCCTGAGTACACTTAGCAGTTAGGTAATTATGTGTACCGTCGTCTGGATCACCTTATGTGGTATAGTTCAGCCTGGAACGTGGGTAAGAATACTATCAGTCTAGCCTGGAACGTGGGCAGGAACACCATCAGTCTACCCTGGAATGTGGGCAAGAACACCCTCAGTTTAGCCTGGAACGTGGGCAAGAACACCATCAGTTTAACCTGGAACAAGGGCAAGAACACCAGTTTAGCCTGGAACGTGGGCAAGAACACCATCAGTTTAGCCTGGAACGTGGGCAAGAAAGAACATCATCAGGTCAAGCGTGGGCAAAGTGGGCAAGAAAGAACCATCATCAGTCTTAACGTGACCTGGAAAGACGCCTCAGCTCCTGGAACGTAATATAAAACACCATCAGTCTATCCTGGAACGTGGACAAGAAAGAGCATCATCAATCCAGCCTGAAACGTGGGCAAGAAAGAACCATATCAGTCTAGCCTTTAACGTGGACAAGAAAGAACACCATCAGTCTAGCCTGGAACGTGGGTAATAAAGAACCATATCAGTCTAGCCTGGAACGTGAGCAAGAAAGAACACCATCAGTGCAGACTGGAACGTGTTTTTAGAGACGTCCCTCAGGTCCTGGAACGTGTTCCAGCACAAAAGTTGGTGTCGTGACCATGTGTTTGTTGCCCGCCTGGAAAAACCTTCAACGTCCTGGACTCCAGGACACTCTCACCGGAGATTCTTGCAAAGCAAAACAAAAACTTACAAGAATTAACTCGGGGAACTTACTTCCAGAAACGAGACCTGGAAGTTGGAAGGATATACCCAGCACACAAACTTCTCAAAAGGGCCTCACCCACTTTGGATTCTCAACAATACGGAGAATATAACGTGGGAGGAGACATAAACTTCTCCAAGGGCCTCACCCACTTTGGATTCTCGACAAGACAAACGAAGGCGCACGGCTTTAAAAAATTATATATTTTTTCCCTTTTCCAGAGACGCTTGATCCTGTCTCAACGAGAGTCAATAAAGGGAGACCAGAAGTAAGCAATGGGACGCTAGAGACGGTCTGGACTCACTAAAAATGAGCGTCCATAAGAGTGTGGGATAATACATGACAGAGTCTTACAGCTCATGGAAATCGTCTTAGAGCTCCTGGAAATCGTCTAACAGCTCCTGGAAATCGCCTTACAGCTCCTGGAAATCATCTTAGAGCTATGAAAGTCGTCTTATAGCTCCTGGAATTCGTCTTAGAGGTGGAAATCGTCTTTCAGGTCCTGGAAATCGCCTTTCAGCTGAGGATAACATGTCAGCGACTGGAACACTGGAGAGAGAGATTCTCAAAGTTGTGGAGATGGTTAAGAAGAAGGAACCTCTGAATGTCTCTAATGAAGGAACTTGAATCCTCCCAGATAATCTGGAAGCCACGATCTGCTGGAGGTCACGACCAGCTGGAGGCCACGGCCTGCTGGAGGCCCCGACCTGTTAGAGATGCCGACCTTCTTGAGGTCACAACGTGCTGGAGGTCACGACCTGTTGGAGGTCGTGACCTGCTGGAGGTCGCGACCTGTTGGAGGTCCTGACCTGCTGGAGGTCGCGACCTACTGGAGGTCACGATTTGCTGGAGGTCAAGACCTGTTGGAGGCCATAATCTGATACAGGCCTTGCGCTCATTGAGGTCACGGGGCTCTGGTATCTTCCAGCTTCTTGAAGACTCGATCTCCTGGAAACCTGCAGTCCCTGGAAGCCTCCAGTCCCTAACAGCATAATGGTCACTTTGACCACTGAATCCGACTGGTAAGCCAGCGGTAATTCCACTAAGCTGTTCCATCTGGAACAGCTAGCTCCAGACAACGGTCACAGTTGGCTCCATGCAACAGCCACAGCTGGCTTCATGCAATAGTCACAGCTGGCTCCAAGCAAGTCACACCTGGCTATAGACAACAATCACTACAGGCTCCAGGTACCAACAACTGGAGCACAACATCACAAAAACTCAAGATTGAAGGAACTCTGCAGCAGACCTACTGGCCCATGCTAGGCAGGTCTAACTCACAGCCACTCACGTA
>NC_091309.1:149430-154430 GCF_038502225.1 Cherax quadricarinatus | reverse complement strand
CAAGCACGTCAAGAAATTAGAGAAAGTGCAAAGGTTTGCAACAAGACTAGTCCCAGAGCTACGGGGATTGTCCTATGAAGAAAGGTTGAGGGAAATCGGCCTGACGACACTGGAGGCCAGGAGGGTCAGGGGAGACATGATAACGACATATAAAATACTGCGCGGAATAGACGAGGTGGACAAAGACGGGATGTTCCAGAGATGGGACACAGACACAAGAGGTCACAATTCGAAGTTGAAGACTCAGATGAATCAAAGGGTTGTTAGGAAGTATTTCTTCAGTCATAGAGTAGTCAGGCCGTGGAATAGCCTAGAAAGTGATGTGGTGGAGGCAGGAACCATACATAGTTTTAAGGCGAGGTATGATAGAGCCTGATGGGGGCGGGAGGGAGAGAGGACCTAGTAGCAATCAGCGAAGAGGCGGGGCCAGGAGCTGTGACTCGAACCCTGCAACCACAAATAGGTGAGTACAAATAGGTGAGTACACACACACACACACACACATACAGGAAGTGGGCCTACTAGCGACCAGTGAAGAGGCGGGGCCAGGAGCTATGACTCTACCCCTAGAACCACGAAAACCACAAAAACTGAGAGGATACAAAGGCACAAGTGGCAAGATATAGAGACAAGGCTAAAGTCAGGGAGGAACAATCACCCACAGAGCACTACAACCAAATTAATTAACCCAAAACAAACCATACTCCATACTCACAGCTCCCCCAACACAAACCCCACCAATACAATAGCCATCCGTAGTACCCTGCTAGATCTCCCACTCCCCCAACCCCCACAAACCCCCAAGAATACAATTTTGGCAAAGAAGTTGAAGGTTTGGTACACCAACGTAGGCGGAATAACAAATAAGTGTGAGGAGTGGCACGAAAGAATCATGGACGCATAACCGGACATCATACTACTCACGGAAACCCAGCTCACGAGAATGATAACAGATACGATCCTTCCAACCGGATATCAGATCATAAGGAAAGATAGAGGAAACAGAGGGAGAAGAGTTGCACTGCATATCAAAAACCAGTGGAGATTTGAGGAAATGGAAAGAGTGGGCGGAAGGAAAGCAAGGGAAGCAAGGGACTGCACAGTAAGAACACTTCAGACTGAGAATCCCAAGGCGATGATTGCAGTGATGTACAACCTGCCATTGAATAGCAGGAGGCCAAGAAAAGAGTACGACGAGATCAACAGAGCAATGGTTGATACACTAGCCGAGGTGGCTAGAAGTGCCCACATTGGCAGGGCAAAGTTACTAGTTATGAGAGATTTCAATCACAAGGAGTTTGACTTTGAAAACCTGGAGCCACATGGGAGACCAGAAACCTGGAGAACTTAGATGATGGAGGTAGTACTGGAAAACCTAATGCATCAACATGTTAGGGACAGCACCAGAGAGAGAGAGAGGTGGGGATGAACCAGCAAGGATGGACCTCATATTCACCCTGAGTAGTTCAGACATTAAGGACATCACATATGACAGGCCCCTCGGAGCTAGTGATCACGTGGTTCTGAGCTGCAAATGCATTGCAGAGTTAAAAGGAGAGATTGAACCAGCACGAGAGTGACGGGAGAAGCCAGACTACAAAAGAGGGGACTACACAAGCATGAGGCACCATTAATCCAGGGCACCACTAACCCAGGCACCACTAACCCAGGCACCACTAACCCAGGCACCACTAACCCAGGCACCACTAACCCGGGCACCACTAACCCGGGCACCACTAACCCAGGCATCACTAACCAAGAGCACTACTAACCCAGGGCACCACAAACCCAGGCACCACTAACCAAGAGCACCACTAACCCAGGCACCACTAACTCAGGCACCACTAACCAAGAGCACCACTAACCCAGGGCACCACAAACCCAGGCACCACAAACCCAGGGAACAATTAACCCAGGCACCACTAACCCAGGCACCACTAACCCAGGCACCACTAACCCAGGGTACCATTAACCCAGGACACCACTAGCCCAGGCACAACTAACCCAGGCACCACTTACCCAGGGTATCATTAACCCAGGGCACCACTAACCCAGGGCACCACTTGCCCAGGCACCACTTACCCAGACACCACTAACCCAGGGAACACTAACCCAGGACACAACTAACCCAGACACCACTAACCCAGGCACCACTAACCCAGGACACCTCTAATCCAGGGCACACTAACCCAGGTTCCACTAACACAGGACACCACTAACCCAGGACACCACTAACCCAGGACACCACTAACACATGAAATCACTAACCCAGGACGCCACTAACCCAGAACAGCATTAATCCACGGCACCACTAACCCACGGCACCACTAACCCAGGACACTTCTAACCCATGACGTCACTAACAAAGGGCACCACTAACCCAGGACACCACTAACCCAGGACACCACTAACCCAGGCCACCGCTAAGCCAGGACACCACTAACCCATGGCACCACTAACCCAGAGCACCACTAACCCAGGGCACCACTAACCCAGAGCACCACTAACCCAGAGCACCACTAACCCAGGGCACCACTAACCCAGGACACCACTAACCAAGAGCACCACTAACCAAGAGCACCACTAACCTAGGGCACCACTAATCCAGTACACCACTAACCCAGAGCACAACTAACCCATTGCACCACTAACCCAGGACACCACTAGCCCAGGGCACCACTAACCCAAGACACCACTTACCCAGGGCACCACTAACCCAGGGCACTACTAACCCAGGACACCACTAACCCAGAGCGCCACTAACCCAGGACACCATTAACCCAGGACACCACTAACCCAGGGCACCACTAACCCAGGACACCACTAACCCAGGGCACCACTAACCCAGGACACCACTAACCCAGGGCACCACTAACCCAGGACACCACTAACCCAGGGCACCACTAACCCAGGGCACCACTAACCCAGGGCACCACTAACCCAGGACACCACTAACCCAGGGCACCACTAACCCAGGGCACCACTAACCCAGGACACCACTAACCCAGGGCACCACTAACCCAGGACACCACTAACCCAGGGCACCACTAACCCAGGACACCACTAACCCAGGGCACCACTAACCCAGGGCAATTCCACCAACTAACCAGGGCACCACTAACCCAGGACACCAACCCTGGGGCCCAACCCAGGACACCACTAACTCAGGACACCACTCAACCCAGGGCACCACTCCCAGGGCTAACCCAGGGCACCACTAACCCAGGACACCACTAACCCAGGACACCACTAACCCACCAGGCACCACTAACCCAGGACACCACTAACCCAGGACACCACTAACCCAGGACACCACTAACCCAGGACACCACTAACCCAGGAACACCACTAACCCAGGACACCACTAACCCAGGGCACCACCACTAACCCAGGACACCACTAACCCAGGACACCACTAACCCAGGACACCACTAACCCAGGACACCACTAACCCAGGACACCACTAACCCAGGACACCACTAACCCAGAACACCACTAACCCAGGACACCACTAACCCAGGACACCACTAACCCAGGACACCACTAACCCAGAACACCACTAACCCAGGACACCACTAACCCAGGACACCACTAACCCAGGACACCACTAACCCATTAAATTAAAGCGATCTGATCCTAATGCAGAATCTCATTAGCAAAGTTACGTGTTTTTGTATTTTCTCTCTCTCTCTCTCTCTCTCTCTCTCTCTCTCTCTCTCTCTCTCTGTCTCTCTCTCTCTCTCTCTCTCTCTCTCTCTCTCTCTCTCTCTCTCTCTCTCTCTCTCTCTCTCTCTCTCTCTCTCTCTCTTTAAGAGCATGTTTTAGTTCGATTAAAGGCAGGCTGAGCTGGCACCGTGTTGAGGTGAAGATCAAAGGTCGCAGGTTAGGTAGAGAAAGTGAGTGAGTCAGAGAGTGAGAGAGAGAGAGAGAGAGGTAGAGAGAAAGTTACAAGCAAGCTGACCTGTGCTTCACCCTTGAGGGTCGACGCTCTTAAGAGTTCCTTCACAGTACGTCAAGTCGAGTTTTGACTTGACATGACATGACTTTGACATCACTCGATATGACTTGACATGACTCGACATGACTTGACATGACTCGACATGACTTGACATGACTCGACGCGACCCAACTCGCACATTAAAGGAGAAACATCGTGAGTCAACTAGTTAGGGAGATGACTTGAGTGAAAGGAGTTAAACCTCTCTGTGTGTGGAACTCTCCCAGGTTTTGCCCTGTGTAGAGTTTTACACACACACACACACACACACACACACACACACACACACACACACACACAAAGTCATGGAGAAGATTATCAGGAGGAGAGTGGTGGAACACCTGGAACGGAACAAGATTATAAATGAAAACCAGCATGGATTCATGGAAGGCAAATCTTGTGTCACAAACTTTTTGGAGTTTTATGACAAGGTAACTGAAGTAAGACACGAGAGAGAGGGGTGGGTAGATTGCATTTTCCTGGTCTGCAGAAAGGCCTTCGACACAGTTCCTCACAAGAGATTAGTGCAGAAGCTGGAGGATCAAGCACGTAAAACAGGATGGGAACTGCAATGGATCAGAGAATACCTGACAGGGAGGCAACAACGAGTCATGGTACGTGATGAGGTATCACATTGCGGGGGTATCACGAGAGGGGTCCCACAGGGGTCGGTGATAGGACTAGTGCTATTTTTTTATATATGTGAAGTGTCCCTGTTCGCTGATGATGTGAAGTTAATGAGAAGGATTAAATCGGATGAGGATCAGGGAGGACAACAAAGAGACCTGGACAGGCTGGACACCTGGTCCAGCAACTTTCTTTTCTATTTCAACCCCGCCAAATGCAAAATCATGAAGAATGGGGAAGGGCAAAGAAGACCGCGGACAGAGTATAGGCTAGGTGGACAAAGGCTACAAACGTCACTCAAGGAGAAACATCTTGGGGTGAGTATAACACCGAGCATGTCTCCGGAAGCACACATCAACTAGATAACTGCTGCAGC
>NC_091309.1:144414-149330 GCF_038502225.1 Cherax quadricarinatus | reverse complement strand
CATAATGATGTCAACGAGATAAAGTCAGTTGATCAAATGAAAATACTGGCCAACAGCTGGCCCACAGCTGGCCCACAGCTGGCCCACAGCTGGCCCACAGCTGGCCCACATCTGGCCCACAGCTGGCCCATAGCTGGCCCACAGCTGGTCCACAGCTGGCCCACAGCTGGCCTGTGTGTGTGTGTGCTTGTGTGTGTGTGCTTGTGTACTCACCTAGTACTCACCTAGTTGAGGTTGCGGGGGTCGAGTCCGAGCTCCTGGCCCCGCCTCTTCACTGATCGCTACTAGGTCACTCTCCCTGAGCCGTGAGCTTTATCGTACCTCTGCTTAAAGCTATGTATGGATCCTGCCTCCACTACATCGCTTCCCAAACTATTCCACTTACTGACTACTCTGTGGCTGAAGAAATACTTCCTAACATCCCTGTGATTCATCTGTGTCTTTAGCTTCCAACTGTGTCCCCTTGTTACTGTGTCCAATCTCTGGAACATCCTGTTTTTGTCCACCTTGTCAATTCCTCTCAGTATTTTGTATGTCGTTATCATGTCCCCCCTATCTCTCCTGTCCTCCAGTGTCGTCAGGTTGATTTCCCTTAACCTCTCCTCGTAGGACATACCTCTTAGCTCTGGGACTAGTCTTGTTGCAAACCTTTGCACTTTCTCTAGTTTCTTTACGTGCTTGGCTAGGTGTGGGTTCCAAACTGGTGCCGCATACTCCAATATGGGCCTAACGTATACGGTGTACAGGGTCCTGAACGATTCCTTATTAAGATGTCGGAATGCTGTTCTGAGGTTTGCTAGGCGCCCATATGCTGCAGCAGTTATTTGGTTGATGTGCGCTTCAGGAGATGTGCCTGGTGTTATACTCACCCCAAGATCTTTTTCCTTGAGTGAGGTTTGTAGTCTCTGACCCCCTAGACTGTACTCCGTCTGCGGCCTTCTTTGCCCTTCCCCAATCTTCATGACTTTGCACTTGGTGGGATTGAACTCCAGGAGCCAATTGCTGGACCAGTTCTGCAGCCTGTCCAGATCCCTTTGTAGTTCTGCCTGGTCTTCGATCGAGTGTATTCTTCTCATCAACTTCACGTCATCTGCAAACAGGGACACCTCAGAGTCTATTCCTTCCGTCATGTCGTTCACAAATACCAGAAACAGCACTGGTCCTAGGACTGACCCCTGCGGGACCCCGCTGGTCACAGGTGCCCACTCTGACACCTCGCCACGTACCATGACTCGCTGCTGTCTTCCTGACAAGTATTCCCTGATCCATTGTAGTGCCTTCCCTGTTATCCCTGCTTGGTCCTCCAGTTTTTGCACCAATCTCTTGTGTGGAACTGTGTCAAACGCCTTCTTGCAGTCCAAGAAAATGCAATCCACCCACCCCTCTCTCTCTTGTCTTACTGCTGTCACCATGTCATAGAACTCCAGTAGGTTTGTGACACAGGATTTCCCGTCCCTGAAACCATGCTGGCTGCTGTTGATTAGATCATTCCTTTCTAGGTGTTCCACCACTCTTCTCCTGATAATCTTCTCCATGATTTTGCATACTATACATGTCAGTGACACTGGTCTGTAGTTTAATGCTTCATGTCTGTCTCCTTTTTTAAAGATTGGGACTACATTTGCTGTCTTCCATGCCTCAGGCAATCTCCCTGTTTCGATAGATGTATTGAATATTGTTGTTAGGGGTACACATAGCGCCTCTGCTCCCTCTCTCAATACCCATGGGGAGATGTTATCTGGCCCCATTGCCTTTGAGGTATCTAGCTCACTCAGAAGCCTCTTCACTTCTTCCTCGGTTGTGTGCACTGTGTCCAGCACTTGGTGGTGTGCCCCACCTCTCCGTCTTTCTGGAGTCCCTTCTGTCTCCTCTGTGAACACTTCTTTGAATCTCTTGTTGAGTTCTTCACATACTTCCCGGTCATTTCCTGTTGTCTCTCCTCCTTCCTTCCTTAGCCTGATTACCTGGTCCTTGACTGTTGTTTTCCTCCTGATGTGGCTGTACAACAGTTTCGGGTCAGATTTGGCTTTCGCTGCTATGTCATTTTCATATTGTCTTTGGGCCTCCCTTCTTATCTGTGCATATTCATTTCTGGCTCTACGACTGTTCTCCTTATTCTCCTGGGTCCTTTGCCTTCTATATTTCTTCCATTCCCTAGCACACTTGGTTTTTGCCTCCCTGCACCTTTGGGTAAACCATGGGCTCATCCTGGCTTTTTCATTACTCCTGTTACCCTTGGGTACAAACCTCTCCTCAGCCTCCTTGCATTTTATTGCTACATATTCCATCATCTCATTAACTGGTTTCCCTGCCAGTTCTCTGTCCCACTGAACCCCGTTCAGGTAGTTCCTCATTCCTGTGTAGTCCCCTTTCTTGTAGTTTGGCTTCATTCGTCCTGGCCTTCCTGCTTCTCCCTCCACTTGTAGCTCTACTGTGTATTCGAAGCTTACAACCACATGGTCACTGGCCCCAAGGGGTCTTTCATATGTGATGTCTTCGATATCTGCACTACTGAAGGTGAATACTAAGTCCAGCCTTGCTGGTTCATCCTCTCCTCTCTCTCTTGTAGTGTCCCTTACGTGTTGGTACATGAAGTTCTCCAGTACCACCTCCATCATCTTAGCCCTCCAAGTATCTTGGCCCCCATGTGGGTCCAAGTTCTCCCAATCTATCTCCTTGTGGTTAAAGTCACCCATGATCAGGAGCTTTGCCCTGCATGCATGAGCTCTTCTGGCCACTCTAGCCAGTGTGTCAACCATCGCTCTATTGCTCTCGTCGTACTCTTGCCTTGGCCTCCTGCTGTTCTGTGGTGGGTTATACATCACTGCTATTACCACCTTGGGACCTCCAGAGTGAAGTGTTCCCACTATGTAATCACTTTCTTCTCCGCTATCTTCTCTCTCCAGCTCATCAAAATTCCAGCGATTTTTGATCAGCAACGCCACTCCTCCACCCCCCCTGTTCCCTCTGTCTTTCCTCAGGATTTGGTATCCCGTTGGAAAGATGGCATCTGTTATCATACCTGTAAGCTTGGTTTCTGTGAGAGCTATGATGTCCGGTGATGCTTCTTTGACTCTTTCTTGCCACTCCTCCCACTTATTTGTTATTCCATCAGCGTTTGTGTACCATACCTTCAGTTTCCTTTCCAACACTGTGGGTTGGGGGGGCCTGTGAGGGTGGGAGACCTGGTGGCATACTGTGGGGTTCTATAGCTTGGTGTTGGGTGGAGGCTGTGGGTATGGATTGTAGGGTGTGTTGGGATGGTGTGATAGGTTGTGTGGTTCTGAGAGTAGTTGTGTGTGTGCTTGCCCTTGCTGTTCTGTCCTGCTCTGACTGACCTCTGCTGGTTCCCTCCTTGTCTCTTTTCCTAGCTCCTTTCGCTTTTTTGTCCTCTCCCTCAGCTGCTGTCGTTCTGATTTTGTTCTGTCTCTGTCTAGGAACACCCTCTTGTACTCTTCCGAGTATTTCAATCGTGGTTTCTCTTGGAGATCCTGTTCCACTGTTTCCGTCCTGAGAATCAGCTTGATTGTCGGTTTCTCACCTTCGAAATACCCCCTATTCTCTGAAAATTTACAATCTCGTCCCTCTCTTCACCTATTTCTGTTATGATTTTCTCAATCTCTCTTCCTTCTTCCCTGCTTCCTTTCAGTGTGTGTCCTTTCCTCTCTCTCCTGAAGCCCATGGATAAACACTGTTTTGCCCTTTCTTCCTCGCATTGCCTCACCCTCTGTGGCTCTGGATCCTGCCTGTATGTGGTCAGTTTCTCCTTGATTTTTCCAGTGGCTCTTGATAGCCTTGTTGTGCCTCAGCATTCGACCTATCACCCTCTCCATCTGCAACCAGTTGATCTTCCCCTTTCACTCCTTGGTCCTCCTTGGCAGATTGATGTGACTTAGCATAATTCATAATTCCTTCCTTCCTGTTCAGCCTCGCAGCTTCATATGCTGTGTCTTCTCTGTCACTGCCCTGTAACTCGCTCCAGCCTATTTATCTCAACTTCTAGGACCCTTATCTTGCTACTGCAGTTTCTGACTTGTGCCTCCCAATTCTTGTCTCCTCTCCAACCACCTTTCCAACTCACAGAGAGCTCTTTCTCCATTTTTTTCAAGAAAGCTCCTAATTTTTTTTCTCTCACTCTTGTTCCATCCTTTTCACTGCTCCTCCATCCACTCCTCCCTACCTGAGCCATTCTCATCTGATCCTTGGGTCCAGCGAGTCCCCACCATTTTAAGAGTAGGAGAGGGAGAGTTAGAAGGGAAAATGGGGACAGAGAGCAAGAGAGAGAGAGAGCAAGAGAGAGAGAGAGATCAAGAGAAAGAGAGAGCAGGAGAGAGAGAGAGAGGCAAGAGAGAGAGAGAAGCAAGAGAGAGAACAAGAGAGAGAGAGAGAGCAAAGAGAGAGAGCAGAGAGGAGAGGCAAGAGAGGAGAGAGAGCAAGAGAGAGAGAGAGCAAGAGAGCGAGCAAGAGAGAGAGCAGAGAGAGCAAGGAGAGAGAGCAAGAGAGCGAGGGAAGAGAGAGAGAGAGCAAGAGGGAGAGAGAGCAAGAGAGAGAGAGAGAGCAGAGAGCAGAGAGGAGCAAGAGAGAGAGAGCAAAGAGAGAGAGGAGAGCAGAGGCAAGAGAGAGAGCAAGAGAGGCAGAGAGAGCAAGAGAGAGAGAGAGCAAGAGAGAGCAAAGAGAGAGAGAGCAAGAGAGAGAGAGAGGCAAGAGAGAGAGAGAGCAAGAGAGAGA
This sequence comes from Cherax quadricarinatus, assembly GCF_038502225.1. Taxonomy (NCBI): domain Eukaryota; kingdom Metazoa; phylum Arthropoda; class Malacostraca; order Decapoda; family Parastacidae; genus Cherax; species Cherax quadricarinatus. Next base: position 144,602 of record NC_091309.1, on the reverse strand, counting down.
GAGCAAGAGAGAGCAAGAGAGAGAGAGAGCAGGAGCAGAGAGCAAGAGAGAGGAGCAAGAGAGAGAGAGGAGGAGAGAGAGGCAAGGGAGAGGAGAGAGAGAGCAAGGAGGAGGGAGAGGCAAGAGAGAGAGAGAGAGGGAGGAGAGAGGCAGCAGGAGCAGGGAGAGAGAGCAAGGGAGAGAGAGAG
>NC_091309.1:119414-139414 GCF_038502225.1 Cherax quadricarinatus | reverse complement strand
GATGGTTATGTTGTCTGCTGGTTGTCTTGTCTGCTGGTTATGATGTCTGCTGGTTATGTTGTCTGCTGGTTATGTTGTCTGCTGATTATGTTGTCTGCTGGTTATGTTATCTGCTGATTATGTTGTTTGTTGGTTATGTTGTCTGCTGGTTATGTTGTCTGCTGGTTATGTTGTCTGCTGGTTATGTTGTTTGCTTGTTATGTTGTCTGCTGGTTATGTTGTTTGCTGGTTATGTTGTCTGCTGGTTATGTTGTCTGCTGGTTATGTTGCCTGCTGGTTGTTTTGTCTGCTGGTTACGTTGTCTGCTGGTTATGTTGTTTGCTGGTTGTCTTGTCTGCTGTTTACGTTGTCTGCTGGTTATGGTGTCTGCTGGTTATGTTGTCTGCTGCTTATGTTGTCTGCTGGTTGTCTTGTCTGCTGGTTATGCTGCCTGCTGGTTATGTTGTCTGCTGGTTGTCTTGTCTGCTGGTTATGTTGTCTGCTGGTTATGTTGTTTGCTGGTTATGTTGTCTGCTGGTTATGCTGCCTGCTGGTTATGTTGTCTGCTGGTTGTCTTGTCTGCTGGTTATGTTGTCTGCTGGTTATGTTGTCTGCTGGTTATGTTGTCTGCTGGTTATGTTGCCTGCTGGTTATGTTGTCTGCTGGTTATGTTGTCTGCTGGTTATGTTGTCTCCTGGTTATGTTGTCTGCTGGTTATGTTGCCTGCTGGTTGTCTTGTGTACTGGCTATGTTGTCTGCTGGTTATGTTGTCTGCTGGTTATGTTGTCTGCTGGTTGTCTTGTCTGCTGGTTGTCTTGCCTGCTGGTTGTCTTGTCTGCTGGTTATCTTGTCTGCTGGTTGCCTTGTTTGCTGGTTGTCTTGTCAGCTGGTTATCTTGTCTGCGTGTTGTGTTGTCTGCTGGTTATGTTGTCTGCTGGGTATGTTATCTGCTGGTTGCGTTGTCTGCTGGTTGTGTTGTCTGCTAGTTGTGTTGTCTGCTTGTTGTCTTGCCTGCTGTTTGTCTGCTGGATGTCTTGTCTGCTGGTTTTCTGCTGTGTATTATGTTCCCCGCCAACTCGCTTAATTAATTAATTACCTGTTTTAATTATTCTCTCATTATAACCCTGATGTATTGACCACCATTATTAACACCACCACTGTTAACACCACCACTGTTAACACCACCACTGTTAACACGACCACTGTTAACTCGACCACTGTTAACACCACCACTGTTAACACCACCACTGTTAACACCACCACTGTTAACACCACCACTGTTAACACGACCACTGTTAACACTACAACTGTTAACACGACCACTGTTAACACGACCACTGTTAACACGACCACTGTTAACACGACCACTGCTAACACGACCACTGTTAACACTACCACTGTTAACACCACCACTGTTAACACGACCACTGTTAACACGACCACTTTTAACACGACCACTGCTAACACGACCACTGTTAACACGACCACTGTTAACACGACCACTGTTAACACGACCACTGTTAACACGACCACTGTTAACACCAACACTGTTAACACCACCAACACTGTTAACACCACCAACACTGTTAACAACACTAACACTGTTAACACCAACACTGTTAACACCACCAACACTGTTAACACCACCACTGATAACACCACCACTGTTAACACCAACACTGTAAACACGGCCACTGTTAACACCACCACTGTTAACACGACCACTGTTAACACGACCACTGTTAACACGACCACTGTTAACACGACCACTGTTAACACGACCACTGTTAACACCACCACTGTTAGCACCACCATTGTTAACACCACCACTGTTAACACCACCACTGTTAACACGACCACTGTTAACACCACCACTGTTAACACCACCACTGTTAACACGACCACTATTAACACGACCACTGTTAACATCACCACTGTTAACACCACCACCACTGTTAACACGACCACTGTTAACACCACCACTGTTAACACCACCACTGTTAACACGACCACTGTTAACACCACCACTGTTAACATGACCAATGTTAACACCACCACTGTTAACACCACCACTGTTAACATCACCACTGTTAACACCACCACTGTTAACACCACCACTATTAACACGACCACTGTTAACACCACCACTGTTAACACCACCACTGTTAACACCACCACTGTTAACATGACCACTGTTAACACCACCACTGTTAACACCACCACTGTTAACACCACCACTGTTAACACCACCACTGTTAACACGACCACTGTTAACACCACCACTGTTAACACCACCACTGTTAACACGACCACTGTTAACACGACCACTGTTAACACGACCACTGTTAACACCACCACTGTTAACACGACCACTGTTAACACGACCACTGTTAACACCACCACTGTTAACACCACCACTGTTAACACGACCACTGTTAACACGACCACTGTTAACACCACCACTGTTAACACCACCACTGTTAACACCACCACTGTTAACACGACTACTGTTAACACCACCACTGTTAACACGACCACTGTTAACACGACCACTGCTAACACCACCACTGTTAACACGACCACTGTTAACACGATCACTGTTAACACCACCACTGTTAACACGACCACTGTTAACACCACCACTGTTAACACGACCACTGTTAACACGACCACTGTTAACACGACCACTGTTAACACGACCACTGTTAACACCACCACTGTTAACACCACCACTGTTAACACCACCACTGTTAACACCACCACTGTTAACACGACCACTGTTAACACGACCACTGTTAACACCACCACTGTTAACACCACCATTGTTAACAGCACCACCGTTAAAACGACCACTGTTTACATAACCACTATCAACACCACCACTGTTAACACCACCACTGTTAACACCACCACTGTTAGCACCACTGTTAGCACCACTTTTAACACCACTGTTAGCACCACTATTAACACAACTATTAGCAGCACTGTTAACACTACTGTTAACACCTCTGTTAACACTACTGTTAAAAACCACTGTTAACACCAATGTTAACACCACTGTTAGCACCACTGTAAACACCACTGTTAACACCACTGTTAACACCACTGTTAACACCACTGTTAACGCCACTGTTAACACCACTTTTAACACCAATGTTAACACCAATGTTAACACCACTGATAACACCAATGTTAACACCACTGTTAACACCAATGTTAACACCACTGTTAACACCACTGTTAACACCAATGTTAACACCACTGTTAACACCAATGTTAACACCACTGTTAACACCAATGTTAACACCACTGTTAACACCACTGTTAACACCACTGTTAACACCACTGTTAACACCACTGTTAACACCAATGTTAACACCAATGTTAACACCACTGTTAACACCAATGTTAACACCACTGTTAACACCACTGTTAACACCAATGTTAACACCACTGTTAACACCACTGTTAACACCACTGTTAACACCACTGTTAACACCACTGTTAACACCACTGTTAACACCAATGTTAACACCAATGTTAACACCAATGTTAACACCACTGTTAACACCAATGTTAACACCAATGTTAACACCACTGTTAACACCAATGTTAACACCACTGTTAACACCAATGTTAACACCACTGTTAACACCACTGTTAACACCACTGTTAACACCAACACAACAAAGAAACTTTCCAGAAATTACAAAGACATCAGCTGAGAGAAGAAAAGTTGTGCAGTCCAATACTTGTTACCAGAGTGAGAGTGAGAGTGAGAGTGAGAGTGAGAGTGAGAGTGAGAGTGAGAGTGAGAGTGAGAGTGAGAGTGAGAGTGAGAGTGAGAGAGAGAGTGACAAAGCCTACAGATCAGCCTTGGTTTGGCTTTCGTTGTAGAGAGGCTGCTACTGCTAAGTACAAAGCATGGCGAAGGTATAAGAGACATCCTACCACCTGTAACAGGAACTTGCACACGCAAGCCTGTAGGCATATGGGTGATGTTCAAAAGTGGGCCATTGTTAAATGGGAGGTGGACACTAAAAGATAGCTAGCATCAGGTAGGGTAGGCTCCAAAGCCTAGTGGTCCTTGGTCAAGGACAGACAAAGTTATCTGCCTGATGAACTTATTCCACCTCTAAATCGACAGGATGGGACCACCTCTACTAGTAGTCAAGAGAAGGCGGACCTCTTTGCTGAACACTTTGCTACCAAAATGCAAGTTCCTGATCCAGCAAGGAACCCTCCTTGGCTAGCTGCAAGAACTGTGTCAAAACTGTCAGTGGTGACAATAAGGCAGGAGGAGGTGCATTTCCTTCTTAAATCACTTGACCAAGAAAAGGCTGTGGGCCCAGACAAGTTGAGCCCAAGATTGTTGAGAAGATGTGCAGACCAGCTAGCAGCACCTCTAACTCGCATCTTTCAGCACTGCCTAGTACAGTGTAAATGACCCTCTCTATGGAAAGAGGCAAATGTAGTCCCTGTTCACAAAAAGAAGAGCAGAGCAGAAATCAGCAACTACAGACCAGTGTCACTCCTGTCAATCACTGGTAAGATCCTTGAGACAATAATCTCAAGACAAATGACAGAGTTTTTTGACTACCACTCACTACTTTGTGATCGTCAATATGGCTTCAGGAAAGGTTACTCTGCTGCTGATCTGTTGTTAAACCTCTCCACTAAGTGGCACCAGTCACTGGATGAATCCAAAGTCAGCTGTGTGGTAGCACTGGACATTGCTGGCGCTTTCGACCGGGAGTGGCACCAGGGCCTCTTAGCAAAACTTCAAGCACTGGGAATTGCAGGCTCTACGCTATGTCTCCTCAGTGATTACCTTCATGGTAGATCTCTAAGTGTAGTTCTCAATGGAACGGAATCAGCAAGACATCCTATTGGGGCAAGTGTTCCACAAGGAAGCGTGCTGGGTCCACTGTTATGGAATGTCTACTTCAACGACCTTCTTCATCTCATCCCAGAATCACATGCATATGCAGACGACTGTACACTGACATTCACTTATCCAAGAGAAGAAATGCCAGCTGCTCTAAGCTACATCAATCACCAGCTGAGAGCTATATCAGCTTGGGGAAATAGATGGCAAGTAACATTTGCACCTGAGAAAACGCAAATGATGATCGTCTCTAGGCACCACGATGGTAATGCTGGTGCAGTAGTAAGGATGAATGGGAGGATGTTGGCACTTGGGGAAGAAGTTGATATCCTTGGGGTGAAATTTGACTCCAAACTAACCATGAAGAACCATGTTGTAAATCTTGCAAACAAGGCAGCCAGGAAGCTTACAGCACTTCGCCGTATCTCACAGCTGCTTGACAGTAGGGGTTGCAAGATCCTGTACGAGGCACAAGTACGCTCACACCTTGAGTATGCTCCACTTTCTTGGTTTGCCTGCCCCCCCTCTCATCTGCGACTGCTTGACAGAGTAGAGAACAGAGCAAGACGTCTCATCTCTCGCCTGGACCCATCCTGGATAGATCTGTCATTTCAGCAGAGCCTTCAACATAGGAGGGATGTGGGTGGCCTTACTGTTATGTACAAGGCCAATATTGTCAAAATACCACACTTGGATCCACTTCGAGGACAGTGTGAAACAAACTTTTATGCCACAAGACGGGCAGCCAGCAGCAACTTCACTCTGGCTGTACCCTTCTCCAGAACATCACTCCATCTGAGATCATACATACCCAGGATGACTCGAGTATGGAACACATTCGTACAGCATAATGATGTCAACGAGATAACGTCAGTTGATCAAATGAAAATGCTGGCCCACAGATGGCTCCAACTTCATCCTGTTCCCTACTTGTATGTCTCATAACAATAAAAATGCTTTCAAATGAGCTGATGTAGGTAACAGCTGTTAGCTTGCCAATAAAGTTAGGAATCCTTAACCTGTAATATAGCTGTCAATAAAGCTAGGGATCCTTAACCTTGTCAAACCCTGTGTATAAATAAAGTGAGTGAGAGAGAGTGAGATAGTGAGAGTGAGAGAGTGAGAGTGAGAGAGTGAGAGTGAGAGAGAGTGAGAGAGAGTGAGAGAGTGAGAGTGAGAGAGAGTGAGAGAGTGAGAGAGAGTGAGAGTGAGAGAGAGTGAGAGAGTGAGTGTGAGAGAGTGAGAGTGAGAGAGTGAGAGTGAGAGAGAGTGAGAGAGTGAGAGTGAGAGAGAGTGAGAGAGTGAGAGTGAGAGAGAGTGAGAGAGAGTGAGAGAGTGAGAGTGAGAGAGAGAGAGTGAGAGAAAGTGAGAAAGTGAGAGTGAGAGTGAAAGAGTGAGAGAGTGAGAGAGTGAGAGAGAGAGAGAGTGAGAGAGTGAGAGTGAGAGAGAGTGAGGGAGAGTGAGAGAGTGAGAGTGAGAGAGAGAGAGAGAGTGAGAGAAAGTGAGAAAGTGAGAGAGTGAGAGAGAGAGTGAGTGAGAGTGAGAGAGAGATAGTGAGAGAGAGTGAGAGAGTGAGAGTGAGAGAGAGTGAGAGAGTGAGAGAGTGAGAGTGAGACAAAGTGAGTGAGAGAGAGTGAGAGAAAATGAGAGAAAGAGTGAGAGAGTGAGAGTGAGTGAGAGTGAGAGAGAGTGAGTGAGAGAGAGTGAGTGATAGTGAGAGAGAGAGAGAGTGAGAGTGAGTGAGAGAGTGAGAGTGAGAGAGAGAGTGAGAGAGTGAGAGAGTGAGAGAGAGTGAGAGTGAGAGAGAATGAGTGAGAGAGAGTGAGAGAGTGAGAGTGAGAGAGTGAGAGAGTGAGAGTGAGTGAGAGTGAGAGAGAGAGTGAGTGAGAGAGAGAGAGAGAGAGAGAGAGTGAGAGCGAGAGAGAGTGAGAGTGAGAGAGTGAGAGAGAGTGAGAGAGAGAGAGAGAGCGAGTGAGAGAGTGAGAGAGTGAGAGTGAGAGAGAGTGAGAGAGTGAGAGAGTGAGAGAGTGAGAGAGAGATGGCTCTTAGGCAGTTTCTTTCTCACTACTGACAACTGCTACTGTGACCTGCTACAAGCCTACAGTACTACTGTGACCTGCTACAAGACCACAGTGTTACTGTGACCTGCTACAAGCCTACAGTACTACTGTGACCTGCTACATGATTGCAGTGCTAGTGTGACCTGCTACAAGACTACAGTGTTACTGTGACCCGCTACAAGCCTACAGTACTACTGTGACCTACTACAAGACTACAGTGTTACTGTGACCCGCTACAAGTCTACAGCACTTCTGTGACCCGCTACAAGACTACAGTGTTACTGTGACCCGCTACAAGCCTACAGTACTACTGTGACCTGCTACATGACTATGTTGCTACTCTGACCTGCTACAAGACTACAATGCTACTATGACCTGTTAAAAGCCTACAGTACTACTGTGACCCGCTACAAGCCTACAGTACTACTGTGACCCGCTGCAAGACTACAGTGTTACTGTGACCCGCTACAAGCCTACAGTACTACTGTGACCTGCTACATGACTATATTGCTACTGTGACCTGCTACAAGACTACAGTGCTACTGTGACCTGTTAAAAGCCTACAGTGCTACTGTGACCCGCTACAAGCCTACAGTACTACTGTGACCCGCTACAAGACTACAGTGTTACTGTGACCCGCTACAAGCCTACAGTACTAAAGTGACCTGCTACATGACTATATTGGTACTGTGACCTGCTACAAGACTACAGTGCTACTGTGACCTGTTAAAAGCCTACAGTGCTACTGTGACCTGCTACATGACTACAGTGCTAGTGTGACCCGCTACAAGACTACAGTGTTACTGTGACCTGCTGCAAGACTACAATCCTACTGTGACCTGCTACAAGACTACAGCGTTACTGTGACCTGCTACAAGCCTACAGTGCTACTGTGACCTGCTACAAGACTACAGTGTTACTGTGACCTGCTACAAGCCTACAGTGCTACTGTGACCTGCTACAAGGCTACAGTGTTACTGTGACCTGCTACAAGACTACAATGTTACTGTGACCTGCTACAAGCCTTCAGTGCTACTGTGACCTGCTACAAGACTACAGTGTAACTGTGACCTGCTACAAGACTACAGTCCTACTATGACCTGCTACAAGACTACAGTACTACTGTGACCTGCTACAAGACTACAGTACTACTGTGACCTACTACAAGACTACAGTACTACTGTGACCTGCTACAAGACTACAGTACTACTGTGACCTGCTGCAAGCCAACTGTGCTACTGTGACCTGCAACAAGACTACAGTGTTATTGTGACGTACAAGACTACAGTGTTACTGTGACCTGCTGCAAGACTACAGTGTTACTGTGACCTGCTACAAGACTACAGTACTACTATGACCTGCTACAAGCCTACAGTCCTACTGTGGCCTGCTACAGGACTACAGTACTACTGTGACCTGCCAGAAGACTACAGTACTACTGTGATCTGCTACAGGGCTACAGTGCTGCTGTGACCTACTACAGGGCTACAGTGCTACTGTGACCTGCTACAGAGCTACAGTGCTACTGTGACCTGCTACAGGGCTACTGTGCTACTGTGACCTGCTACAGAGCTACAGTACTACTGTGACCTACTACAGGGCTACAGTGCTACTGTGACCTGCTACAGAGCTACAGTGCTACTGTGACCTACTACAGGGCTACAGTGCTACTGTGACCTGCTACAGGGCTACCGTGACCTGCTACAGGGCTACAGTGCTACTGTGACCTGCTACAGAGCTACAGTGCTACTGTGACCTGCTACAGGGCTACAGTGCTACCGTGACCTGCTACAAGGCTACAGTGCTACCGTGACCTACTACAGGGCTACTGTGACCTGCTACAGGGCAACAGTGCTACTGTAACCTGCTACAGTGCTACTGTGACCTGCTACAAGCCTGCAGTGCTACTGTGACCTGCTACATGGCTGCAGTGCTACTGTGATCTGCTACAGGGCTACAGTGCTACCGTGACCTGCTACAGGGCTACAGTGCTACCCTGATCTGCTACAGGGCTACAGTGCTACCGTGACCTGCTACAGGGCTACAGTGCTACCGTGACTTTTTACAGGGCTGCAGTGCTACCGTGACCTGCTACAGTGCTACTGTGACCTGCTATAGGGCTACTGTGACCTGCTACAGAGCTACCGTGACTTGCTACAGGGCTACTGTGACCTGCTACAGGGCTACTGCGACCTGCTACAGGGCAACCGTGACTTGCTACAGGGCTACTGTGACCTGCTACAGGGCTGCTGTGACCTGCTACAGGGCTACCGTGATTTGCTACAGGAATACTGTGACCTGCTACAGGGCTACAGTGCTACCGTGACCTGCTACAGGGCTACAGTGCTACCGTGACCTGCTACAGGGCTACAGTGCTACCGTGACCTGCTACAGGGCTACAGTGCTACTGTGACCTGCGGCAGGGCTACCGTGACCTGCTACAGGGCTACTGTAATCTGCTACAGGGCTACAGTGCTACTGTGACCTGCTGCAGGGCTACAGTGCTACTGTAACGTGCTACATGGCTACTGTGACCTGCTACAGGGCTACCGTGATTTGCAACAGGGCTGCTGTGACCTGCTACAGAGCTACAGTGCTACTGTGACCTGCTACAGGGCTACAGTGCTACTGTAACCTGCTTCAGTGCTACTGTGACCTGCTACAAGCCTGCAGTGCTACTGTGACCTGCTACATGGCTACAGTGCTACTGTGATCTGCTACAGGGCTACAGTGCTACCGTGACCTGCTACAGGGCTACAGTGCTACCGTGATCTGCTACAGGGCTACAGTGCTACCGTGACCTGCTACAGGGCTACAGTGTTACCGTGACTTGTTACAGGGCTGCAGTGCTACCGTGACCTGCTACAGTGCTACTGTGACCTGCTATAGGGCTACTGTGACCTGCTACAGAGCTACCGTGACTTGCTACAGGGCTACTGTGACCTGCTACAGGGCTACTGCGACCTGCTACAGGGCTACCGTGACTTGCTACAGGGCTACTGTGACCTGCTACAGGGCTACTGTGACCTGCTACAGGGCTACCGTGATTTGCTGCAGGGCTACTGTGACCTGCTACAGGGGTACAGTGCTACCGTGACCTGCTAGAGGGCTACAGTGCTACCGTGACCTACTACAGGGCTACAGTGCTACCGTGACCTGCTACAGGGCTACAGTGCTACTGTGACTTGCTGCAGGGCTACCGTGACCTGCTACAGGGCTACTGTAATCTGCTACAGGGCTAAAGTGCTACTGTGACCTGCTACAAGACTACAGTGTAACTGTGACCTGCTACAAGACTACAGTCCTACTATGACCTGCTACAAGACTACAGTACTACTGTGACCTGCTACAAGACTACAGTACTAGTGTGACCTGCTACAAGACTACAGTACTACTGTGACCTGCTACATGACTACAGTACTACTGTGACCTGCTGCAAGCCAACAGTGCTACTGTGACCTGTAACAAGACTACAGTGTTACTGTGACGTACAAGACTACAGTGTTACTGTGACCTGCTGCAAGACTACAGTGCTACTGTGACCTGCTAGAAGACTCCAGTACTACTATGACCTGCTACAAGCCTACAGTGCTACTGTGGCCTGCTACAAGACTACAGTACTACTGTGACCTGCCAGAAGACTACAGTACTACTGTGACCTGCTACAAGACTACAGTGCTGCTGTGACCTGCTACAGGGCTACAGTGCTACTGTGACCTGCTACAGAGTTACAGTTCTACTGTGACTTGTTACAGGGTTACATCTCTACTGTGACCTTCTACCGGGTTACAGTGCTATTGTGATGTGCTACAGGGGTACAGTGCTGCTGTGACCTACTACAGGGCTACAGTGCTACTGTGACCTGCTACAGAGCTACAGTGCTACTGTGACCTGCTACAGGGCTACTGTGCTACTGTGACCTGCTACTGAGCTACAGTACTACTGTGATGTACTACAGGGCAACAGTGCTACTGTGACCTGCTACAGAGTTACAGTTCTACTGTGACTTTTTACAGGGTTACATTTCTACTGTGACCTTCTACCGGGTTACAGTGCTACTGTGATCTGCTACAGGGTTACAGTGCTGTTGTGACCTACTACACGGATACAGTGCTACTGTGACCTGTTACGGAGCTACAGTGCTACTGTGACCTGCTACAGGGCTACTGTGCTACTGTGGCCTGCTACAGAGCTACAGTGTTACTGTGACCTACTACAGGGCTACAGTGCTACTGTGACCTGCTACAGAGCTACAGTGCTACTGTGACCAGCTACAGGGCTATTGTGACCTGCTACAGGGCTACCGTGACCTGCTACAGGGCTACAGTGCTACTGTGACCTGCTACAGAGCTACAGTGCTACTGTGACCTGCTACAGGGCTACAGTGCTACCGTGACCTGCTACAAGGCTACAGTGCTACCGTGCCCTTCTTCAAGGCTACAGTGCTACTGTGACCTGCTACAGGGCTACCGTGATCTGCTACAGGGATACAGTGCTACTGTGACCTGCTACAGAGCTACAGTGCTACAGTGCTACTGTGACCTGCTACAAGGCTACAGTGCTACCGTGACCTACTACAGGGCTACTGTGACCTGCTACAAGGCTACAGTGCTACTGTAACCTGCTACAGTACTACTGTGACCTGCTACAAGCCTGCAGTGCTACTGTGACCTGCTACATGGCTACAGTGCTACTGTGATCTGCTACACGTCTACAGTGCTACCGTGACCTGCTACAGGGCTACAGTGCTACCGTGACTTTTTACAGGGCTGCTGTTCTACCGTGACCTGCTGCAGTGCTACTATGACCTGCTATAGGGCTACTGTTACCTGCTACAGAGCTACCGTGACTTGCTGCAGGGCTACTGTCACCTGCTACAGGGCTACTGCGACCTGCTACAGGGCTACCGTGACTTGCTACAGGGCTACTGTGACCTGCTACAAGCCTGCAGTGCTACTGTGACCTGCTACATGGCTACAGTGCTACTGTGACCTGCTACAGGGCTACAGTGCTACTGTGACCTGCTGCAGGGCTACCGTGACCTGCTACAGGGCTACTGTAATCTGCTACAGGGCTACAGTGCTACTGTGACCTGCTGCAGGGCTACAGTGCTACTGTAACCTGCTAGAGGGCTACTGTGACCTGTTACAGGGCTACCGTGACTTGTAACAGGGCTACTGTGACCTGCTACAGAGCTACAGTGCTACTGTGACCTGCTACAGGGCTACAGTGCTACTGTAACCTGCTCCAGTGCTACTGTGACCTGCTACAAGCCTGCAGTCCTGCTGTGACTTGCTACATGGCTACAGTGCTACTGTGATCTGCTACAGGGCTACAGTGCTACCGTGACCTGCTACAGGGCTACAGTGCTACCGTGATCTGCTACAGGGCTACAGTGCTACCGTGACCTGCTACAGGGCTACAGTGTTACCGTGACTTGTCACTGGGCTGCAGTGCTACCGTGACCTGCTACAGTGCTACTGTGACCTGCTATAGGGCTACTGTGACCTGCTACAGAGCTACCGCGACTAGGTACAGGGCTATTGTGACCTGCTACAGGGCTACTGCTACCTGCTACAGGGCTACCGTGACTTGCTACAGGGCTACTGTGACCTGCTACAGGGCTACTGTGACCTGCTACAGAGCTACCCTGATTTGCTACAGGGCTACTGTGACCTGCTACAGGGGTACACTGCTACCGTGACCTGCTACAGGGCTACAGTGCACCATGACCTGCTACAGGGCTACAGTGCTACCGTGACCTGCTACAGGGCTACAGTGCTACTGTGACTTGCTGCAGGTCTACTGTGACCTGCTACAGGGCTACTGTAATCTGCTTCAGGGCTACAGTGCTACTGTGACCTGCTACAGAGCTACAGTGCTACTGTAACCTGCTACAGGGCTACTGTGACCTGCTACAGGGCTACCGTGACTTGCTACAGGGCTACTGTGATCTGCTACAGGGCTACAGTGCTACCGTGACCTGCTACAGGGCTACAGTGCTACCGTGACCTGGTACAGAGCTACAGTGCTACTGTGACCTGCTGCAGGGCTACCGTGACCTGCTACAGAGCTACTGTGACCTGCTACAAGACTACAGTACTACTGTGACCTGCCAGAAGACTACAGTACTACTGTGACCTGCTTCAAGACTACAGTACTGCTGTGACCTGCTACAGGGCTACAGTGCTACTGTGACCTGCTACAGAGTTACAGTTCTACTGTGACTTGTTACAGGGTTACATTTCTATTGTGACCTTCTACCGGGTTATAGTACTGCTGTGACCTCCTACAGGGCTACAGTGCTACTGTGACATGCTACAGAGCTACAGCGCTGCTGTGACCTGCTACAGGGCTACAGTGCTTCTGTGACCTGCTACAGGACTACTGTGCTACTGTGACCTGCTACAGGGCTACAGTGTTTCTGTGACCTACAGGGCTACAGTGCTACTCTGTGACCTGCTACAGGGCTACAGTGTTACTGTGACCTGCTACAGAGCTACAGTGCTACTTTGACCTGCTACAGAACTACAGTGCTACTGTGACCTGCTACAGGGCTACTGTGATACTGTGACCTGCTACAGAGCTACAGTACTACTGTGACCTACTACAGGACTACAGTGCTACTGTGACCTGGTACAGAGCTACAGTGCTACTGTGACCTGCTACAGGGCTACTGTGCTTCTGTGACCTGCTACAGGGCTACCGTGACCTGCTACAGGGCTACTGTGCTTCTGTGACCTGCTACAGGGCTACCGTGACCTGCTACAGGGCTACTGTGGTCTGCTACAGGGATACAGTGCTACTCGGACCTGCTACAGGGCTACAGTGCTACTGTGACCTGCTACAGAGCTACAGTGCTACTGTGACCTGCTACAGTGCTACAGGGCTACAGTGCTACAGGGCTACAGTGCTACCGTGACCTGCTACAGTGCTACAGTGCTACCGTGACCTGCTACAGTGCTACAGTGCTACCGTGACCTGCTACAGTGCTACAGGGCTACAGTGCTACAGTGCTACCGTGACCTACTACAGTGCTACAGTGCTACCGTGACCTGGTACAGTGCTACCGTGACCTGCTACAGTGCTACAGTGCTACCGTGACCTGCTACAGTGCTACAGTGCTACCGTGACCTGCTACAGTGCTACAGTGCTACAGGGCTACCGTGACCTGCTACAGTGCTACAGTGCTACAGTGCTACCGTGACCTGCTACAGTGCTACAGTGCTACAGGGCTACCGTGACCTGCTACAGTGCTACAGTGCTACAGTGCTACAGGGCTACAGTGCTACAGTGCTACAGTGCTACAGTGCTACAGTGCTACCGTGACCTGCTACAGTGCTACAGTGCTACAGTGCTACAGTGCTACAGGGCTACCGTGACCTGCTACAGTGCTACAGTGCTACAGTGCTACAGTGCTACAGTGCTACAGTGCTACCGTGCTACAGTGCTACAGTGCTCCAGGGCTACAGTGCTACAGTGCTACAGTGCTACAGGGCTACAGTGCTACAGTGCTACAGTGCTACAGTGCTACAGTGCTACCGTGACCTGCTACAGTGCTACAGTGCTACAGTGCTACAGGGCTACAGTGCTACAGTGCTACAGGGCTACAGTGCTACAGTGCTACAGTGCTACAGTGCTACAGGGCTACCGTGACCTGCTACAGTGCTACAGTGCTACAGTGCTACAGTGCTACAGTGCTACAGGGCTACAGGGCTACAGTGCTACAGGGCTACAGTGCTACAGTGCTACAGTGCTACAGTGCTACAGGGCTACCGTGACCTGCTACAGTGCTACAGTGCTACAGGGCTACCGTGACCTGCTACAGTGCTACAGTGCTACAGTGCTACAGTGCTACAGTGCTACAGGGCTACAGTGCTACAGTGCTACAGTGCTACAGGGCTACAGTGCTACAGGGCTACAGTGCTACAGTGCTACAGTGCTACAGGGCTACAGTGCTACAGTGCTACAGTGCTACAGGGCTACAGTGCTACAGTGCTACAGTGCTACAGTGCTACAGTGCTACAGTGCTACAGTGCTACAGGGCTACAGTGCTACAGTGCTACAGTGCTACAGTGCTATAGTGCTACAGTGCTACAGGGCTACAGTGCTACAGTGCTACAGTGCTACAGTGCTACAGTGCTACAGGGCTACAGGGCTACAGTGCTACAGTGCTACAGTGCTACAGTGCTACAGGGCTACAGTGCTACAGTGCTACAGTGCTACAGTGCTACAGGGCTACAGTGCTACAGTGCTACAGTGCTACAGGGCTACAGTGCTATAGTGCTACAGTGCTACAGTGCTACAGTGCTACTGGGCTACAGGGCTACAGTGCTACAGTGCTACAGTGCTACAGTGCTACAGTGCTACAGTGCTACAGTGCTACAGTGCTACAGGGCTACAGTGCTACAGTGCTACAGTGCTACAGTGCTACAGTGCTACAGTGCTACAGTGCTACAGTGCTACAGTGCTACAGGGCTACAGTGCTACAGGGCTACAGTGCTACAGGGCTACAGTGCTACAGTGCTACAGTGCTACAGTGCTACAGGGCTACAGTGCTACAGGGCTACAGTGCTACAGTGCTACAGGGCTACAGTGCTACAGTGCTACAGTGCTACAGTGCTACAGTGCTACAGTGCTACAGGGCTACAGTGCTACAGTGCTACAGTGCTACATTGCTACAGGGGTACAGTGCTACAGTGCTACAGTGCTACAGTGCTACAGGGGTACAGTGCTACAGTGCTACAGTGCTACAGTGCTACAGTGCTACAGGGCTACAGTGCTACAGTGCTACAGTGCTACAGTGCTACAGTGCTACAGTGCTACAGTGCTACCGTGACCTGCTACAGTGCTACAGTGCTACAGTGCTACAGTGCTACAGTGCTACAGTGCTACAGTGCTACAGTGCTACAGTGCTACAGGGCTACAGTGCTACAGTGCTACAGTGCTACAGTGCTACCGTGACCTGCTACAGTGCTACCGTTACCTGCTACAGTGCTACAGTGCTACAGCGCTACAGTGCTACAGTGCTACAGTGCTACAGGGCTACAGTGCTACAGTGCTACCGTGACCTGCTACAGTGCTACAGTGCTACAGTGCTACCGTGACCTGCTACAGTGCTACAGGGCTACAGTGCTACAGTGCTACAGGGCTACAGTGCTACAGTGCTACAGGGCTACATTGCTACAGTGCTACAGGGCTACAGTGCTACTCAACACTGCTGAACACTCGTTCACCAGCTTACAGCTGGTGACTGATGTAACTTACAGCAGCTGGCATTTCTTCTCCTGGATAAGTGAATGTCAGAGTGCAGTCTTGTACACATATGAAACTCTGTCTCTCTGTCTCTCTCTCTCTCTCTCTCTCTCTCTCTCTCTCTCTCTCTCTCTCTCTCTCTCTCTTTCTCTCTCTCTCGCCCCTAATTAAAATAATATTTTAAAACTATCTTTAATTACAAGCTTTAATTATTAACATTAATCAGACAGCCAGAGCTTGCTAATTACACCAGCCACCTGCTCCTAGAATTTATATATATATATATATATATATATATATATATATATATATATATATATATATATATATATATATATATATATATATATGTATATGTATATATATATCAGATCTTCTAAAGAGGACCTCAGGTGGAGGCAGAAGTATCTGGAGGAATATTGTCTTCTCTCTGTTTCCTGTTTCTCATTATTTCCTCCTTCCTTGTTTCCTTCTTCTCTCCCTCTCTCTCTTTCTCCTTTCTCCTCAAGAGATGATCTCCCACACAACCTGACCTAATTATGTGTGGAAGCACCTGTGTTGGTGCCAGGTGTGTTGGTGCCAGGTGTGTTGGTGCCAGGTGTGTTGGTGCCAGGTGTGTTGGTGCCAGGTGTGTTGGTGCCAGGTGTGTTGGTGCCAGGTGTGTTGGTGCCAGGTGTGTTGGTGCCAGGTGTGTTGGTGCCAGGTGTGTTGGTGCCAGGTGTGTTGGTGCCAGGTGTGTTGGTGCCAGGTGTGTTGGTGCCAGGTGTGTTGGTGCCAGGTGTGTTGGTGCCAGGTGTGTTGGTGTAAGGTGTGTTGGTGCCAGGTGTGTTGGTGCTAGGTTTGTTGGTGCCAGGTGTGTTGGTGCCAGGTGTGTTGGTGCCAGGTGTGTTGGTGACAGGTTTGTTGGTGCCAGGTGTGTTGGTGCCAGGTGTGTTGGTGCCAGGTGTGTTGGTGCCAGGTGTGTTGGTGCCAGGTGTGTTGCTGCCAGGTGTGTTGGTGCCAGGTGTGTTGGTTGGTGCTAGGTGTATTGGTTCAGGTGCCAGGTGTGTTGGTGTCAGGTGTGTTGGTGTCAGGTGTGTTGGTGCCAGGTGTGTTGGTGCCAGGTGTGTTGGTGCCAGGTGTGTTGGTGCTAGGTGTGTTGGTGCCAGGTGTGTTGGTGTAAGGTGTGTTGGTGCCAGGTGTGTTGGTGCTAGGTTTGTTGGTGCCAGGTGTGTTGGTGCCAGGTGTGTTGGTGCCAGGTGTGTTGGTGCCAGGTGTGTTGGTGCCAGGTGTGTTGGTGCTAGGTGTGTTGGTGCCAGGTGTGTTGGTGCCAGGTGTGTTGGTGTCAGGTGTATTGGTGTCAGGTGTGTTGGTGCCAGGTGTGTTGGTGCCAGGTGTGTTGGTGCCAGGTGTGTTGGTGCCAGGTGTGTTGGTGCCAGGTGTGTTGGTGCTAGGTGTGTTGGTGCCAGGTGTGTTGGTGCTAGGTGTGTTGGTGCCAGGTGTGTTGGTGCTAGGTGTGTTGGTGTCAGGTGTATTGGTGTCAGGTGTGTTGGTGCCAGGTGTGTTGGTGCTAGGTGTGTTGGTGCCAGGTGTGTTGGTGCTAGGTGTGTTGGTGCCAGGTGTGTTGGTGTAAGGTGTGTTGGTGCCAGGTGCGTTGGTGCCAGGTTTGTTTGTGCCAGGTGTGTTGGTGCTAGGTTTGTTGGTGCCAGGTGCGTTGGTGTCAGGTGTGTTGGTGTCAGGTGTGTTGGTGTCAGGTGCGTTGGTGTCAGGTGTGTTGGTGCCAGGTGTGTTGGCGTCAGGTGTGTTGGTGCCAGGTGTGTTGGTGCCAGGTGTGTTGGTGTCAGGTGTGTTGGTGCCAGGTGTGTTGGTGCGAGGTGTGTTGGTGTCAGGTGCGTTGGTGCCAGGTGTGTTGGTGCCAGGTGTGTTGGTGTCAGGTGTGTTGGTGTCAGGTGTGTTGGTACCAGGTGTGTTGGTGTCAGGTGTGTTGGTGTCAGGTGTGTTGGTGCCAGGAGTGTTGGTGCCAGGTGTGTTTGGAGCTACTTACTCCACAGTGCCAGGTGGGTCTCACACAGGGTCAACAGTGCCAGGGGGTCTCACACGGGGTCAACAGTGCCAGGGGGTCCGACACAGGGTCAACAGTGCCAGGGGGTCCCACACAGGGTCAACAGTGCCAGGGGGTCCCACACAGGGTCAACAGTGCCAGGGGGTCCCACACAGGGTCAACAGTGCCAGGGGGTCCCACACAGGGTCAACAGTGCCTGGGGGGTCCTACACAGGGTCAACAGTGCCAGGGGGTCCGACACAGTGTTCCCACACAGGGGTCAACAGCTCCCACACAGGGTGGCCATGGGTGTCCCTTGGCCAGGGTCAACAGTGGGGGTCCCATTTATTGCCAGGGGGTGGTGCTACTTACTCACACAGGGTGCCAGGGGGTGGGTCTGCACACAGGGTCAACAGTGCCAGGGGGGTCCAGGTCTCACAGTTGCGGGGTCAACAGGGTCAACAGTGCCAGGATGGTCCCACACAGCCAGGGGTCAACAGGGGGGGTCCCACACAGGGTCAATAGTGCCAGAGGGTCAACAGTGCCAGGGGGTCCCACAGGGTCAAGTACAGTCCGACACAGGGTCAACAGCCCACACAGGGGGGGGGTCCCACACGTGGTCACAGGGTCAACAGTGCCAGGGGGTCCCACACAGGGTGCCAGGGGGTCACACGGGGTCAACAGTGCCAGGGGGTCCCACACAGGGTCAACAGTGCCAGGGGGTCCGACACAGGGTCAACAGTGCCAGGGGGTCCGACACAGGGTCAACAGTGCCAGGGGGCCCCACACGGGGTCAACAGTGTCAGGGGGTCCCACACAGGGTCAACAATGCCAGGGGGTCCTACACCGGGTCCACAGTGCCAGGGGGTCCCACACTGGGTTAATAGTACCATGGGGTCCCACACTGGGTCAACAGTGCCTGGGGGGTCCTACACGGGGTCAACAGTACCAAGGGGGTCCTACACGGGGTCAATAGTGCCAGGGGGTCCTACACGGGGTCAACATCCACCCTTTAAGGGTCGACTGGACTTTCCATTTGGGTCGATAAATGGCTAGGGGGTCAAGAAGGGGGTGGCTAAATGAATGGCAGGGGCAGGGGTTGTCAACCAGGGGGGGAGTTCCTCCCCTGGGGAAGAATTTCAGGGTGTTTCAGGGGGGCCAGGGACTACTACTCAACAAAGTCTGATAAATAAGACACACACAACACTTGGTTATCTTTACTGAGAGAACGTTTCGCCCCACAGTGGCGTCATCAGTCCTATGCAAAGAGGAATGGTGATGATCAGAAGGAGTTTGGGGAGGTCTGTCCCTCAGTCTAGTTTTATACTCCATCACCACTTGTTATTATTCAAGACCAGATATATATATATATATATATATATATATATATATATATATATATATATATATATATATATATATATATATATATATATATATATATATATATATGGTAGGTAGAACTTGTTAGACAATCCTGGGAAGATGTGATGACAATCTGATATATTGTGGGGTCAGTAAATGGCTGGTGAGGGTCAGTAAATGGCTGGTGAGGGTCAGTAAATGGCTGGTGAGGGTCAGTAAATGGCTGGTGAGGGTCAGTAAATGGCTGGTGAGGGTCAGTAAATGGCTGGTGAGGGTCAGTAAATGGCTGTTGAGGGTCAGTAAATGGCTGGTGAGGGTCAGTAAATGGTTAGGGTGGGTCAGTAAACTGATATGGCTAGGGGGGTCAAAGAGAAGGGTGGGGGGGGTCAGTAAATGGCTAAGGGGATTCCAGTTTTGTGTTGTGCCAACAGTA